>NC_051386.1:50119195-50146695 GCF_015228065.2 Penaeus monodon | reverse complement strand
TAGGCCTAGTGTGTTGGCGTAGGCGTAGTGCAGGCCGCGGTTGAAGGCGCACAACCGGTCCCATGTGGTCGCGCCCTTTTCTGAGGGGAAATACATGCACATTTGCTCTTTCGTTTCTTTGTTGGAGACTCTTGACTGCCATTTATTTATTTATTTATTCATTTATTTATTTTTATTATTTTCCTTTTTTTTGCTTGTGTTTGCGATGAGGGAGAGTGAGTAAATCAATAATTGAATAAGTAAAAGGGCAAATGAATTATTGAGTAAATAAATAGATGAATGGTTTCATGAGTTAAAGGTGAATTAGTGAGAGTAAGTCGAAAAACTCTGTGGTGGAGTGAGTTTGTTGTAGCCGTTAGGTTTGAACACAAGTCTTGCACATGTGTACGAAGACAGGTGTTCTTCCCCGCCGCGATGAGTGGGCAGGTGTTATGGCGATCTATTTTTAGCTGCCGGTTCGTGATCTCATCGGCCGTCAATGGGGTGTTGGACTCTTTTCTCCTAATGGTGTATTAAAATGTGGAAGTTTTCATCCTTTTAAGTTTCATTACGATGAAATTCATAACTAAGGCATGTTGATTATTAAGAAAATTCATCTTTTAGGAATTGCCTGTATTGCCGCTACCTCAACCACTGTTTTTTTACATGTTCATTTTTATAGTTCTTGCCTCCTTTTTGCTTTAGTTCTGCGGAGTGGCTGGTCGATATCAGACCAAATTAAAGCATCACTTGCGAGCGAGGAAGTCGTCTGCAGCAGAACGAGTAACGGCGGCACGGCACATGGCTGCAACACGTTCACTCCACACAGACGAAGCAGTAACGTCAACCTGTGACTCGTGGCAGAATTTTGCAATCCTGTTGAGAGAGAGTGTGGGTTATTTTGCATTGGTTGTTGACAGTGTATGATAGTGGAGGGTGGGGTTATCAGCAGATCTGCAGGGATGTGTTGTGTGAGGTTGTTAACCCTCGTGCAGCAACCGCTGTCACCGCAGACTTGATGTTAAGAAATGTTTAAGCATTGTGGTTGTGGTCACGCTGCAGCTTCCGGCACTCTCGGAGGAGGAGGGCGGGCGAGCAGAATGGCGGTGATGAATGATATGAGGAATGATGTAGAGACAGTTTTGTTAAAGCCATGTATTATCTATTATCTGCGTATCATTAGATCGTTATATACAGTAAGATTAGATATGTACGTTGACGTATCATTTGATTGTGCTCTAGTTTTCGTAGATATCTCTACTCTCACATGAATGCTGATACGGAAACATCCCGGGGAATGTGGCTGTTTGAATGAACTCTGGCAAAAGAAAGGCCTCATAACTTCTGGTTTAGGGCGAAAGGTAAAGTGAAAACTAATATGTTTCTTCCTTCTACAGGGTCTGAGCCGGGAAGATGACGACAGACATAAGCGTCGGGGTCCGCTGGGACCCCATCAAGCAGGAGGAGGTGATCGAAGACTTCGACTACGATGGTGGAAACTCTTCTTCGAGGCTTTTCGAACGATCCAGGATCAAGGCTTTGGCCGGTGAGTGGCAGCTCGGGCTGAGGCCGGAAGGCGGGGGGGGCGCTCGTCGGGAGGCCTTTGCGGTTTCAATGAGTTTGCTCTCGCTCCTCTGACTGTCTTCGGGGGTTTCTTTTTACGTATTAATATGACGCACACACCCGTGTATACACACACACATACACGTACACACACACACACACACACACACACACACACACACACACACACACACACACACACACACACACACACCACACACACACACACACACACACACACACACACACACACACACACACACACACAACATGTGTACACACACACACACACACACACACACACACACACACACACACACACACACACACACACACACACACACGTGTACACGCACGCACGCACGCACGCACGCACGCACGCACGCACGCACGCACGCACGCACGCACCCACACACACACACACACACACACACACACACACACACACACACACACACACACACACACACACACACACACACACACACACACACACACACACACACACGTAGAATATCATCTCTTTGTTTGTTGTTCTCTTATATAAGATTTATGTTTAGAGTTGCGTTTATCTTGTACAGGATATTGTAGTCACCCTTTGCTGCTTGTCCTGGTAATTCCTAGCCGAACAGCAGGATGTTTTTGTTTTTAAGATAAAGTCTTGACTATTAGCTATAGTATTTTCTATAGTATTTCAGTTTGATTTGTATTGTTCTTTTTCTTAGGGAATGGAAAACATGTACTCTTTTGTATGCCATTGCACATGCCAGTCAGGACATGAATGGGTGTCAGAAAATGTAATGATAGTGTGTTTTTTTTCTGTTTAGAAATGTAGGAAACAGATAAGTCATACTGTGTTGAATTAGTATACTTGAAGTTATACTATAAAAGGTGTTATGTTATAAATTAGACAGTTTTTTCAAAGATAATTAAGCCAACTCATACTGATAACACACTGTAACATAGTAGATGCCAGTGTTTCATTTTTGTTTATTTTGTTACAATTTTTTACAGTCCTTTTAGGCTGACTTAAATTGGTAAAGTAAAACTTGTGTTTGTATGAGTGATTTGATAACTTCCCATGAATGTCATTAACTGAGTATGTGTAATCTTAGACAGCATTGTATTATAAGGTGAGTCTGGCAGTAGCATAATGATAAGAAGGATCAGGTAGCTCTGGGTCAGTCTCTTGGCCATCCACCGGCAGTATTGGTTGTAATTGTTATGGGTGTACAGTGCTAGCATGATTCACCGATTAATGTTTATGGTGATATAAATAGTGGATATCCTTTGTTGATCTCTTGTATTTGTTCATGGTGCTATGTGAAGTAAACTAGGCTTGTCTAGGAGCCTTCTGAGTCATCAGATAGGAACAGTAACTGCAATTGCTATTCAGGCTTATTTGGATTCACTGCACACTACGTGATGGAGAAAGACTTACAAAGGACTCAGGGGGAAGAAAGTGAGAGAGGTTTGCCTCTTGTCCATGAAACTGGAGATGATCTTCAAGTTACTTATCAGGAAGTGGAAGGAACAAGAGAACTCAACTATCAGCAATCCATAGAAGTTCAGCATGTTACTCATCATCAGACATTTGAAACAGAACATATCCAACAGCGATCAGTTGATGTTCAGCAGGTTCAGCAGTTTTCTACCCAACATTCATATGAAGCACAAAATATTACCCACAAGCATTCATTTAGTAGAGAGGAAAATTCTCAACAACAGTCATATAGTATTCAGGATGAAGTTATTCATCATCTTGATGAAGCAGATCAAAATCAGATTATTCACCAACAGTTAGTTGAGGTTCAGCAAATTACTCAGCCCATTGAAAAAAGTCAGATTAGTCATCAACAGTCGGTTGATACTGTCTTTACTTCTCAGAGCCTCCAAGAAGGAAAGCAGATTCCTCAAGCAGGATTACATATTGTAAAGCACACTACCACTGAACAAGTTTCAGGGGGGATACATTTTGTAAAACAATATACAGTTGATAGTCAGAAAAGCTCTCAGTTAGAGTACAATACTCAAGAAGAACAAATTGATCATGGCAACTCCACCATTATCAGTGGAAAACAGACTGATGGTGAGAAAGATGGCTCATGGCATGATGCTTTAAAAGGTGCCTGGCAGCAAAGCTTTGGGCAGATTGGTGACAGTCAGCAGATATTGGACAAGTATGGGAAAGAAATGTCAATTGAAAAAATATGTGGCAATGTCACAAATGGAAAAGGAGATGCAAACATTGCAGAATTTACTGTAGACAAGCAGTATAATTTTGATGGTAAAGATGTTGCTGATGGAGATTCAGAAAATCCTTTTCGAGAAACATGTCAAGGAACAGAGTGGAAGGAAACTATTACACAGTGGGAGGATTCAGCCACAGAGAGTGTTACAGCTGGAAAAGCCCGAGAAGGGTTTACTAGGGCGTCCAGAAGATCAACTTCACAGTCATCTAGTGAATGTTCTTTAGATGCTATGAGCTCTCCCAAAAGTTATGACAAAGGTGCAGTTTTTAAGTTTTCGCACTGGACACCTGGTCGAACTCAGTCTGTCCGTCAAATCAAGGTTCGTACGCAAGATGTTCGCCGGACGACAAGTGTTGGAGGTGAAAATGAACCTTGGTATTCTACAATGGAACATCATATCAGAGTCTTAAAAGGTGATGTGTTACTTATGGAAAATATAGTGATGTACCCTTTGCATTGATATCCATATACATACTGCCTCACATATAAATATGCACCTGTATATTCAACTACCTTTTCAAAAATGCATTCATTTTCACAATTATGTACAATTGCATTCTCAAATATTTTTTATTTACTCATTGTCACTGTTACTGTAACTCATTCTCAAAGATGTATTCACCCTTTTAATAATACTCATAGATATATTTACATATATACCTATATTTAAAACTCATATCTAAAGTTACACCTACAGCTATCGGTATACTTGAACTCTCACAATTACATACACTCATATTTACACTTCTTTCTGTGAAGAAAAAATCATTATATAGGCAGTATATATTTCTCTGGACACTGAAGTATGAGTGAAAGTGAATATTTCTATTTCCAAATATACTCTAGAATGTGGTTTACATGAACCTTTAGAAAATGTGTAAGCCATACTAGAACAATCCTTTTTATATTGGAAATAAACAGAGAATTTATGAGAGCTAGGACTATAGTTATTGGTATACTGTTTTTGGTTAGTAATAGTAGAAATTTATTTATGTTTTTTGCTCTATAATTTGAAAAATGGTGCAAGAATTACCAAGTAACCTTTTGTACAATATATATAAAAGACAAATTTGAAATTTGTAAGCATTTGTAAGATAATTTAATGTAAGAACTTCCCTTTTTTATACTTTTTTTTTGCAATGTTCTTACAAGATACTGGGACGGCTAAGAAACATATGCATATATTTCTTTGTTTATTAATTTTCTTTACACATGGATGGCTCCACAAGTACTTAATCACCAAAGAGTTAATAACTAGTCCTACCTATCTCACCTGTTTACCTATTTCATTCTCTATTAGCTAGTATTGTTGACATCATAAAATTCCAGATATCAATAATGATAATATCAACATTGATATTAATGGCATTAGAAGGTATTTTCCCAAAAAAATCTAGGAAAGAGGAAATCAGGTGAGGCCACATAGTGTACTATTGTGTTCCTTGATGGCTGAACACATGGTATAATAGATGAAATAGAAATGGTAAACTCAGGTGGCATAATATTTAAATACTATTGCTCATAGCTTCTTTTCCCACACACTATTTTTTTTTCAAATTTCATGTTCATACCATTTGTTAATTCTTTATCATATCTTTTTTATCTGTATTTCATTTTCATCAGAGCTTTTGGCATGTTTATTCCTGTTACTAATTGCCATATATTCAGGCAATGAAGTGTCTAATTTCTTCTTTTTATCCTCCAAAAAACATAGCCATTTATGTACAGCAAGAGTGATTTTTTTCTTCTTTTTCTTATCTTTTTTTAGATTTCTTTGAAGTGACAGTAGTTGATTATATTTTGATAAATTCCTTTTATTCCTCAGATGAGAGAGAGAGCGTGCAGAAGAAGACTTTCATGAAATGGGTGAATTCCCACCTAGTACGAGTGAACGCACGTATAGGAGACCTATATGTGGACTTACGAGATGGAAAGCAGCTCATCAAACTCCTGGAAATTCTTTCAGGAGAGAGATTGGTCAGTACTAATGCCTGTGATATGTATGTTAAAAATCTTGTGATATGCTGGACAGAGAATGTTAGTATAATATAAAATAAGTATGTTTCAATACATAAAGGTTTACTTATAGTTTTTGTTTCTCATTACTTACAGCCACGACCGACCAAAGGAAAGATGCGAATTCACTGCTTGGAAAATGTAGACAAAGCTCTTCAGTTCCTTCGTGATCAACGAGTCCACTTGGAGAACATGGGTTCCCATGATATTGTGGATGGCAATGCTCGTCTCACACTTGGTCTTATCTGGACTATCATCCTTCGCTTCCAGATCCAAGACATCACCATTGAAGAGACTGAGAACCAAGAGACCAAGAGTGCTAAGGATGCTTTACTCCTTTGGTGCCAGATGAAGACAGCTGGTTATCATAATGTTAACATCAGGAACTTTACCACCTCATGGAGGGATGGTTTAGCCTTCAATGCTATCATTCACAAGCACAGGCCTGACTTGATTCAGTATGAGAAATTGTCACGATCAAATGCAATGTACAACCTCAATAATGCCTTTAATGTTGCAGAAAACAAGTTAGGTCTCACCAAGCTGTTAGATGCTGAGGATGTCTTTGTTGAACAGCCTGATGAGAAGTCAATTATCACCTATGTTGTCACCTACTACCATTACTTCTCCAAACTCAAGCAGGAGACGGTCCAGGGCAAACGTATTGGCAAGGTTGTAGGTATTGCCATGGAGAATGACAGAATGATTAAGGAATACGAGAGTCTTACATCAGATTTACTGAAGTGGATTGAAGTCACTATTGAATCCCTAAATGACAGAGTTTTCACCAACTCGCTTACTGGTGTACAAGCGCAGCTCACACAATTCAATACTTACCGTACTGTGGAGAAACCACCAAAATTCGTTGAGAAGGGCAACCTGGAGGTGCTGCTCTTTACTCTTCAGTCCAAAATGAGAGCCAACAACCAGAAACCCTATTTGCCAAAGGAGGGCAAGATGATTAGTGACATCAACAAGGCCTGGGAACGCCTGGAGAAGGCTGAGCATGAACGTGAGTTGGCACTGAGAGAGGAACTCATTCGTCAAGAGAAGCTTGCACAGCTTGCTGCTAGGTTCAACCGTAAGGCAGGCATGAGAGAGACTTGGTTGTCTGAGAACCAGAGATTGGTTTCCCAGGATAACTTTGGTTTTGATCTGGCTGCTGTGGAAGCTGCAGCAAAGAAGCACGAAGCCATTGAGACAGACATATTTGCTTATGAGGAGCGTGTACAGGCAGTAGTCTCAGTTGCTAATGAGCTAGAAGCAGAACGTTATCATGATATCGAACGCATCAATGCTAGGAAAGACAATGTGCTACGACTCTGGAACTACCTGCTTGAGCTTCTCAGGCTGCGCCGTATGAGGCTTGAACTGTCTCTACAGTTGCAACAGAACTTCCAGGAAATGATGTACATCTTGGACTCCATGGAAGACATGAAGCTCCGTCTCCTGAGTGAAGACTATGGAAAACATCTCATGGGTGTGGAGGACTTGTTACAGAAGCACTCTCTGCTGGAGGCTGACATCAATGTCTTGGGTGAACGTGTCAAGACCGTAATTGAACATTCTCAGCGGTTCCTTGATGATGAACAAGTTGAAGGATATCGTCCATGTGACCCATCTATTGTGCTGGAGCGTGTACAGCAACTTGAAGATGCCTATGGTGAGCTTGTCAAGTTGGCTGTCGAGAGGCGTCTCCGCCTGGAAGAGTCCCGCAAGTTGTGGCAGTTCTACTGGGACATGGCAGAGGAAGAGAACTGGATCAAGGAGAAAGAACAGATTCTCTCCACATCAGACATTGGGCATGATCTCATCACTGTGAACTTGCTCTTGACCAAACACAAAACAGTTGAAGAAGAGTTGTTGTCACATGAGCCACAACTCAAGGCAGTTGTCAAGAGTGGAGAAGAGCTTATTGCTCAGCAACACTTTGGCTCTGATAAGATTCAGGAAAGAATTGATGAAATTATGACCATGTGGACTTCCCTTACAGAGAGATCAGCCAACCGTAAGAAGAGGCTGACTGATGCTGTAGACCTGCATCAATTCTACACAGAAGCTGATGATGTTGATACCTGGATGTTGGATATTTTGCGACTGGTATCAAGCGAAGATACTGGTAGGGATGAAGCCACTGTGCAGTCTCTCTTGAAGAAACACAAGGATGTTACTGATGAGCTGAAGAACTATGCTAGCACAATTGAACAGTTGCACCAACAGGCATCAGAGCTCAATGAGGTTGACAGAGAATCACCTGTGGTCATTGAAAGATTGGCATCGATTGACCGTAGATACAAAGAATTGCTTGAACTGGCTAAGGTGCGCAAGCAGAGACTGCTGGATGCTCTGTCACTATATAAATTGTTCACAGAGGCAGATGGTGTTGAACAATGGATTGCAGAAAAGGAGCGTATGCTTCTTACCATGGTACCAGCTAAGGACATTGAAGACTGTGAGATCATGAAGCACAGATATGAAGGATTTGAACAAGAAATGAATGCCAATGCTAGTCGTGTAGCAGTTGTGAACCAGCTAGCTCGTCAGTTGTTGCATGTTGAGCATCCAAACTCGGAGGACATCATTGCCCGTCAGAACCAGCTAAACCAACGGTGGGCTGAGCTCAGAGAAAAGGCAGAAAGCAAGCGTGAAGAACTCAGCTCTGCCCATGGTGTTCAAACATTCCATATTGAATGTAGGGAAACAGTTCTTTGGATTGAAGATAAGAAGCGTGTGTTGATGGAAACTGCTGACCTAGGCACAGATCTCAGTGGCATCATGACACTCCAGCGTCGTCTCTCTGGCATGGAAAGAGACCTGGCAGCTATTCAGGCTAAACTTGATGCCCTTGAAAGTGAAGCAGATAAGATCAGCCAAGATCATCCAGAAGAGGCTGAACTCATCCGTGAGCGCATTGAACAGATCCGTTCAGTGTGGGACCAACTCACTCAGCTTCTCAAGGAGCGTGATGCCAAACTTGAAGAGGCTGGTGATCTTCATCGCTTCTTGAGAGATTTGGACCACTTCCAGTCATGGTTAACCAAGACAATGACAGATGTGGCATCAGAAGATATTCCTTCAAATCTTGCTGAAGCAGAGAAGCTGCTGAGCCAGCACCAGTCCATTCGCGAGGAGATTGATAATTACACAGAAGACTATATTAAGATGATGGAGTATGGTGAACGTATTACAGCAGAAGATGTTACACCAGCAGATGATGCACAGTACATGTTCTTGAGAGAGAGACTGAAGGCCCTCAAGGATGGATGGGCAGAGTTGCACCAGATGTGGGAGAACAGACAGGAACTTCTGTCACAGTCCCTTAACTTACAGATGTTCTTGCGTGATGCCAAACAGGGAGAAGTTCTACTCAGTCAACAGGAACATTACCTTAGCAAGGATGAGACTCCAACCAATTTGGAACAGGCAGAGAACCTTATCAAGAGGCATGAGGCATTCCTTACTACCATGGAAGCTAATGATGAGAAGATCAATGGCATCTGCCAGTTTGCTCAGAGATTACTTGATGAAGAACATTTTGCTGCCGACAAAATTCAGAAAAAGGCTGAAAATATTGAAGAACGCCGCCAGCAGAATAGAGATCGCGCCATGGAACAGATGGAACGCCTACGGGACCAACTCCAAGTCCATCAATTCCTCCAAGATTGTGAAGAACTTAATGATTGGGTACAAGAGAAACATATCATTGCTCAAGATGAGAGCTATCGATCAGCTAAGACAGTCCACAGTAAATGGACTCGACACCAGGCCTTTGAAGCAGAAATTGCAAGTAACAAAGACAGATTGGTTAGAGTACAAGAAGCTGGAGAAGTGTTGGTAAAAGAGAAGCCTGAAATGGCTGAACTAATTGGACCAAAGATATCGGAATTAAATCAACACTTCGATGCCCTAGAGACCACCACCAAAGAAAAGGGAGAACGACTCTTTGATGCTAACAGACAGGTGCTTTATGAACAGACGTGTGATGACATTGACACCTGGATGACAGATCTTGAGAAGCAGATTGAAGGTGGAGACACTGGAATGGATCTGACATCTGTAAACATTCTTATGCAGAAACAACAAATGATTGAGACACAAATGGCTGTTAAGGCCAAGCAGGTTGAACAACTGGAGAGCCAGGCAGACTACCTGCAGCGCATGACACCTGAGAAGACAGAGGAAATCAAACATATGAAGACAAAAGTGGAAGCCAAATTTGAATCCCTTAAAGCTCCTCTTGTTGAACGCAATGTGTTGTTAGCCAAGAAGAAAGAGGCATACCAGTTCAGGAGAGATGTTGAGGATGAGAAGCTCTGGATTTTAGAGAAAATGCCTCTAGCAACAAGCCCTGATTATGGCAACTCCTTGTTCACCGTCCACATGCTAAAGAAGAAACTCCAGTCCCTTAGTACAGAGATTGATAATCACGAACCTAGAATTAATTTAGTCTGTGACAATGGTAGGAAGCTCATTGAAGAGGGACATGTGGATGCTGAAGAATTCCAGAAACTGCTCGAGGATCTGCTTGATCACTGGACCAAACTCAAAGATGCTATGGAACACAGGCGATCGAAACTCCTGGTGTCTGAGAAAGCACAACAGTACCTCTTTGATGCAGGTGAAGCTGAGGTATGGATGAGTGAGCAAGAGTTATACATGATGGTAGAGGACAGAGGCAAGGATGAAATCTCCGCACAGAACCTAATGAAGAAACACCAAACTCTAGAAAACTCTGTTGATGACTATGCTGAGACGATAAGACAACTAGGAGAGACGGCTAGACATCTCATCAACGAAGGCCATCCTGACAGGTTAGTTTAAGCTTATATGCATGTATGTGTTTATTCATAATAGTAAACTTAAAACATATAGAAAATTGAAATACATGTACATCTATACTCATATACTTCTTCTCTATGTATGCAACAATTAGCTTACATTCTTTCTTACATTTTAATAAATGCAAAAAGATCACACCCACCCCCACACTTTTAACAAAACACATACCCTCACCCATCCTTTAGCCATACCCATACTCTTACCCATACTTATGTGCCCATATCCACAAGCACATCCACACCCATGCCCATGCCCACAACTACAACCACAACTCCACCAATACCCACACCCATACTTGTACACTCATACCCATACTCAAAGCCATACCCAAAGCCATAACCACACCCATACCAATACCCATCAAGACACACACACACACAGACACACACAAGCAGAGCCACACAAGCATACACATTCAGGCACACACACACATTCAGGCACACACACACAAGCAGAGCCACACAAGCATACACATTCAGGCACACACACACATTCAGACACACACACATTCAGGCACACACACATTCACACACACACACACACACACACACACACACACACACACACACACACACACACACACACACACACACAGCACCCACACACACCACACACACACACACACACACACGTGTACACACACACACACACACACACACACACACACACACACACACACACACACACACACACACACATATATATATATATATATATATATATATATATATATATATATATATATATATATATATATATATATACATATGCTATTTTTAATATAGCTATAGTTTGTGTCTAGGTATGTCCCCTTTTCTCCAATTCTGAGTTATAAACCAAACAATAATAGAGAAATTATTTGATGGTACCAAAACATGGTGCATTCTGTGTAACTAATTTCTACCCCTTAGACTATCGTTATAAAAGAGTAGAGTGAAGTGAGGACATATATGGAGTGTAGTGTGATCTTGAAACTCTATCTTGGTGAGAAAATCAAGGTTGAAAGATGAAACTAGACACTGAATCAGGTTATTCCTGGGGTACACACTCAGTGTGTTTTGTGATAGCTGCTGTGTGGAGACCAGTGTGAGGTTTTGCAACTGTTTGTTATTTTCATGTTTAAGTAAGATTCTCCTCTCAAGAAAGCTGGCGGTCTCAGTTAATATCTCTACCACAATGTTAGTCACATACTTCCCTTCAGAGAAAGACCAGTCTGGGTGAGTTGTTTAGGCATCTAATTAAATTTAAGGTTTTAGTGAGTAAGTTTTATCACCTGCATTGTACTAGAGGTGATGATCTCATACTTATTTATGTAACCAATTTTCCCCTCTATTGAACAGTGAACAGATTGGTATCCGACAATCCCAAATTGATAAGTTGTATGCAGGATTGAGAGATCTGGCAGTTGAGCGCCGCAGTAAGTTGGATGAAGCTCTCAAATTGTTCATGCTTAACCGAGAGGTTGATGACTTGGAACAATGGATCGCTGAGAGGGAAGTGGTTGCGGGATCTCATGAACTTGGACAAGATTATGAACATGTCACGGTAATACGCATCATTCTGGTTCTGCTATTGATTTTTGTAGAAAAATCATTTGGAAGTAAAGTGTATAAAAAATTTTCCATGCTTATCTTATATTTTTACTGAAGATTAGCATTTGTTTTCAGATGCTGCGAGACAGATTTAAGGAATTCGCTCGTGATACAGAGGCAACTGGAACAGAACGTGTTGCAGCCGTTAATGAGATTGCTGATCAGCTCATATCAGCTGGCCATTCTGATGCAGCAACGATAGCAGAATGGAAGGATGGCTTGAATGAATCTTGGGCAGACCTCCTAGAGTTGATTGAGACACGCACCCAGATGTTGGCAGCTTCATGGGAACTCCACAAATTCTTCCATGATTGCAAGGATGTCCTTAGCCGAATTTTGGAGAAACAGAACAGCATCTCGGATGAGCTTGGCCGTGATGCAGGTTCAGTATCTGCACTACAGAGGAAACATCAGAACTTTGTACAGGATCTGGTCATGTTGAAACAACAAGTAAGGGAATATTCGAAAGCTAGTTTTTAATCTTATGGCTATTGATTAGAATAAAATTTAGATGTTACTGACTGAAGTAGTGAGAGAGAGAGAGACAAAAAAAATTAATGGTAAGAGTTTTTTTAAATAATGAACTGATTGCTATATTGTCTTTCAGGTGGAACAAATTCAAGAAGACTCATCCAAACTCCAAGCTGCTTATGCTGGTGATAAGGCGAGAGAGATCACAAATAGAGAAGCTGAGGTTGTGTCTGCATGGTTGAACATGCAAGGAATGTGTGAGGATCGTCGTGTCAAACTCAACGACACTAGTGACTTGTTCAAATTCTTCAATATGGTGCGCACACTTATCCTCTGGATGGATGATGTTATTCGACAGATGAACACTACAGAAAAGCCAAGGTAAGGAATTGTTTTACTTGGATCAGATATCCAAACAGTTGGTGGAAATAATGCTAGAGCCCCTTCCTAAATGCCCATTTAGTGTAATCACCCTCCAAGATCTTTATGCATTGGTGGTGAATCATTCTTATCACCCAGGCCTTCAGCCAAATTTTTCTTGATAGCATAGCTCTCAGTCACGATGTGATGGTCATTTCACCCAGATCCTCGATGTTAGCAAAAGTGGCTTATACAAGATTCTTTCCTCAATAATGCCTTGGCAAAGCTAAATTTTTCAGTGAAATTAGGGAATGGGAATGCTTAAGTGTGTGTGTATGTGTGCAGGTATCTGATAGGGTGATTGTTTTCTTGATACCTCGTCATTCTTTTTCTCAGCATAATACTCATTCCCATTACAGCCTCATGGTCTGCATCTAAAAATCTTGCTTAGATGTGCTAATTCTTGTAAAATTAAATCTAAATCTTGATGTTTTGACTTTTCATACCATACTGCCTGGCAGTTGGAACAGAAACTCATGACAAGATAAGGCCTGTCATCTGCAATTTATTGCTCTGGCACGTCATATGTCACCAGAAAGTGAAAGTTTGATTATTTACTTGAAAATGTGAAGGGGGAGTGTGTGGTCAAGGACCACCTACTAAACAGAACATGGTGGCATTGGGCTTGTGGTATAAAAAGAGGCTAGAATTGAATTTTGTTTGTGGTATTTTATTCATTCCCCTTCTTTCTCTTTCTCTCAGGGATGTTAGTGGTGTAGAATTACTAATGAATAACCATCAGAGCCTGAAAGCGGAAATTGATGCTCGAGAAGACAACTTCAATGTGTGTGTATCACTCGGAAAAGAACTTCTCTCTCGCAACCACTATGCTTCAGGAGAAATAAAAGACAAGTTGATGTCTTTGAGTAACCAGCGCAACAACATGCTTCAGCGCTGGGAGGAACGATGGGAACATTTGCAGCTCAGTAAGTGATTTTGATTTATGGAGTACTTGTCCTATTGGAAAAAAATGTTTTCTAAATATAGGAAGAAATTTTTTGTCTATACAAAGAAGTATTGAACACCCATTAGGTGAAATTTATTTTTATTTTAGTATATGCTAATATGGCAATGTTTCTTGTTAATTATTAACATTTCTACTTGTTTTTCAGTTCTGGAGGTGTATCAGTTTGCTCGTGATGCTTCAGTTGCTGAACAGTGGCTCATGGCACAGGAACCATACCTAACTTCGACAGAACTTGGAGTAAGTTCTATTGATGAACTTATGAATTGGTTGATGATGGTCAGTGCCCAGATTTTTTTTTTTTGTATGTGATATAGATTTTTTTTTAAAAGTAGTAGTAGCTGTAGTTGTAGTTGTTAGTAGTTGTAGTTATTAGTAGGTGTAAAATTTCCATTGTTCTTTGGAGCAATTATGTACACATATACTTTTTTTCCAGAGGTCAATTGATGATGTGGAAAATCTCATCAAAAAGCACGAAGCCTTTGAGAAGGCATGTTCAGCTCAGGAGGAACGGTTTGCTGCGCTTGAGAGGTTAACAACGGTAAGGCTTCCTCCTACATGTAATTTAGACTTAAGTGTAGTTCTTCTTTTCTCTCTTTTTAGATATTGATGATAGGTATGGTGTGGTATTGTGTGTATATATATTGGGTATATGTATAGATCTGTCTATGTCTCTTTGTTGTATATGAATGAGTGATATGTATAAACGAAAGTTCTCTTTATTGAAAGCCTTTTTTTACATGTATATGCATTTTGCATCTTTGGTGTGATTGTACTTGGTATTTGGAAATTTGTATTTTTAACCTTATATAGATAAACTTGAATTTCACACTAAGTATTGCACTTATATTCTTAGGAGATTCTAGAGGTAAATTATTGACTGAATTTCCATAAGCAGTAATTGTATGTAGTTGAGTTTATTGATGCTGATCATATGTACATCTCAAGAAAGGGGGTTTGTATATTTCATTGTTTCTCTTTAGTGTTGAAAATATTTTTCACTCTAGACAGTTATTTTTACATATACTTAGTATAGCATAGAAATTTGGAGTGAAAAGAAGTGTGATAAATATGTAGGTAACTTATAAATCTAGATGGAATATTCACACTGATGGAATGTATTACTTGGATAATAGCTGGAATTGCGGGAACAGGATAAGCGGCTAGGCCTAACAGACGAACAAGGCCGTGCTCTGTACTATGGTCAACGCTACACAGATGATGACCCGGTGAATGTTTGATGCAAAACAATGTTCATAAAGGATTGATTCTGCAAAGTCTGTTAATGATACAAAAAGAAATAATAGTTTTACATGTAGATGAGGGGGGAATGCATTTGAAGAGTATTGTAGATTCAGTCCTTTTCTTTCTGGAGTTCTCTCTTGAGTGTTTCAGTATTATCCTTTATGATCACTGTGAGCTCAGTTGTAGCCTTTTGTGCCTACACTCATTGCTGATTGGGTTAGCTGGGTTAAACAAGATTCATCTCAAGGACTCTTTTTTTAGTAATTTCTCATCATGTAAATGCAAAAGAAAAAAAAGAAGGGTGTTAATTGCACCGGCAATCTTGCCAAGTTATCCTACCAGAAGTTTGTTTAAGCCAGCCTGACCCACCTGCCTAACTTCACCTCATGTACTATATGGGAGGTTTTTACTTTACTAGTTAAGTAGCTTGTGTTGATACATTAAAGTAATTGATTACTATAATAATTGTTTTATATTACTCTTAGAGGAGTTAGGATGTATCAGCAGATAGACTGTATATTAGTGGGAATATTTATTTAAACGTGTTAAATTTTTTAATGTTTGCCATTGGCATATGATGACATGAGTACTGTCATATAAAAGGAAATCTGAATATAAATATTTGACACGTTTAGATTTTGAACTTTAGTACAAGTGAATTTGAGTTAGGAAGTGTGGTGTGAGAGTTGATAAGAGATTATAAATTACCAACTTTAATCAGTGATATGCTTAAATGAAAGTTAATGTATAACATATTTCTTTGATTTATTTATATATTTTTAAAAGTTTTATTATTTTTTTTTTTATAAAATAAATTCACTAAACAGAATAAAGCAGGGTAGTAATTATAATTGCAGACAAGTTATTTAAACCATGGAAAACATTACCCAGTTTGATTTTTTTTCTTTTCTTTCTTTCTTTCTTTCTTTCTTTTTAGCTGCAGGTGCAAAGGTGTTCGTACTTGAAGCTTTGTATGCAAATTTGATTTCACTCCTAACCAGCTCTGACTTGAGAAGATTGGAAAAGATTGAACCAATTAGATGTACATATACAACTTCATACAGCTTTATTTTAATTAACTCTGTTATAATGTATATTCATCATTCTTCTAAAGCCTTGCTGGTTATTCATTCAGTTCATATGTTGAAGTTACAGTACCAGAGCAATGACTGAACATTTAGCTTTGGATGAATTTTGTTTTTATTTCCCAATTCTGATTTATTATTAATTTGTTTTTATATATATATTTTTTCAGTTTTACTTGTGGTAAATTTAGTGTTGGAAAGGCTAACAAGAATGCATTGTTTTTGTAGAAGATGGTAATTTGACTTGAAGGATAATAGATTTTTAGCTAATATAAGGTGTATGTATTTTGCTTAATTTTAATAAAACATTTGCATCTCACCTGGAAGTGAGAAGCAAAATGCAGGTTGTAAGAGACTTTCCTTTCAGGTTTATTAATCAGTTATTCTGGAGAATATTAGACTAGATAGATCATAAGACAACATGCATTTGCAGATATGTGGATAATTTTGAGTAATTTTTGCAAGTATATCTTGTACTTGTATTCAAAATGCATGTGACTGAGTATGATATGTAAAAGGTATCATTCTGCAAACATTCATACCTCCCTTTATGTATGTCAGTTAATCTTCTGTTTTCATCTCTTGGTACTTTTTCTGCTTTTCATAACTGTGCTGTATATTTCTTTTTTTTCTCCTGTTTGAAAATGGGAAATTTTCCTCTATTATGATATTCTAACCTTAGTTTGTTATGACTTTAGTGTATGTGTTTTTTTTTTTATATTTACATTCTTTGCTTGTAACAGTGGTTTCCAAAAATTGCTCCCTCCCTCCATTCATCAAACAATTTTTTTAAAACAAGTTCTGCACATATGGAAGTGGCATGATTTTCTTCATGTTAAATACACATGCAGTCATGCTATGCTGATATAGTCATATTTCAGTGCTTTGATGAATAATCCCTATACAGTATATAGACAGGCAAATATATTTATTGATAACATTAATTAGTACCTCATGACCCTGCTAGATATCTTGTACCTTGAAAAAAAGGTGTGCATCCAAGTTTGGGAACTACTGGGATAAAGCTTAATTTTTCTCTTTTAATTATTTTCATATTCTTTTGCATGTTTGTTTTTTTGTTAGTACCTGCATGTATATGTATTTGTTTTGGTGACAATTACAGCTAGAAGCCATAGCAAAAACAGATTCTCCGAAGCCATCAGATGCCTTGGGTGACGGGAGTAGCATAGAAGTTCTTCCTACCTTCAACTGTTTCATCTCCCTTCCTCCCTATTCCCCAAGACCACCCAACATACGTCGTCATTCCTTACCCACCCCTGTACATGCTTTCTTTACAGCATTTTCATGTCCTGCACTCACAGAAATACAAGCCAGCAGACACAGCTTTCCAATAAGATTGTCATCTGAGATTTCATTAGTTAAGATGTATCCTAAAGGATCTTTGAAGCGTCACAGAAGGAGACTGAATTCAAGCTCAAACCCACAGCTCTCTCAGACCATCCATATAAAAGATTCAGACACTGATAACCTCTTTGCAGAAATGCGTAATCAGAGATGTAGTTATTACACAGACCGACCTGTTAGTGATCCAGTAGAGAATTCAGTGATGCTTAGTTCAAAAGTGTCATCAGTTGACAGCCCATTCACATCTCCAAGTGTTGGTAATGATAGAAATGATAAGAAATCAGATGGTATTATTTTACTAGAGGAACCTCAAAAAGACTGGGATTGTAAGTCTTCGAGTTCAGTTGGCGAGTTTGTAAGTCTAGATCATTATGAAGCTCCCTATCTAGAAGAGTCTTTGTATAGAATAACAGAATTTTGCTTCTCTAAAAAGAATGAACATCAGGATGCTGGTTTTG
Source organism: Penaeus monodon (assembly GCF_015228065.2). Lineage (NCBI taxonomy): Eukaryota > Metazoa > Arthropoda > Malacostraca > Decapoda > Penaeidae > Penaeus > Penaeus monodon. The sequence continues at coordinate 50,128,446 of NC_051386.1, read as the reverse complement.
AAAGCACTGATAATGTTGTTTTAAGATTGCCTGAAGGTGAAAGTGGAGTTGAAAATTGTCAGAGAATAGGGAGAAGTCAGGTATATAGTTTTGCTGATAATGTGAGAGATAGTACAACCCTCCCTCCAATATATGAAATGGAGGGGGAAGGCCTTGATGTCACAGAACTGAGCAACCCTTCTGGTTCTGTAGAATTTTGGAGTTATGAAAGTCTCTTAGATGATAAAACAGATATAGTTAATAATTCCACCGATGCTCTAAGGAATTCAGAGAGAGAAAAGGTCTTGTCCCATGCTCAGTATTGTGGAGATAATGATTCTATAATGAGTTATTATCCAGTTATTCCTTGTAATGGCTTAAAAGACTCAGTGCGTAATGTAGACCATCTTGTAGCTAGGCTAGATGGTGTCTCTGTACAGGGGTGTCCCTCTCCTGCATCTCCTTTTCCTCTAACACCTCCTAACACTTGTGATTCCTCCCCTAAACTCACTAATAGTAAACAAACTCCAAGAAATAACCTGCATGCACTCTCTCAGGTGAAGGTAATGTTATCTTTTTTTTTTTTTAAGCTGCTATTGTGTATTCTAAAAGCTTCGAAAGTGAATACTTGCTTTTGAATTTTTGACTTACTTCTATTTGCTTAGTGTCCAGTTGAACTGGCTCTGTATTGTGTATTGATTTTGCTTCTGCGTGAATAAAACTACTATTTGCTTCATTAATGTTTTGTGTGGGAAGAATGTGTAGCCCAATTTTTTTCCTTCCTTTTTTTTCTTTTTATAGAATGTTACTAATTTTTTTGTCTGTATGTATGTATCACAACTTTCTACTTTTTATACTGTCTTATTCAGTCCTGTGATGATGCAATGATTAGCATGTCAGATAGGTGTGTTTAGCATCCAGTAAGTGTTATACTGCATTTGTAATATGAGTTGAAATTTATTGGTGTACTATTTCAGTTTGAGTTGAAAGAACTCAAGAGGAAAGAAGAAGAGGAGGAGGAGGAACGACGAAGACAAGAGGAGTTGGCAAGACAAGCAGCTGCTCCTCCTCCTCAGTCACCTGACCAGCCAACAGATGGGTAAGCAGTGCTGATTTTTAGAAATAATTCTTTGAAAATTATGGATTAAATTGTATTTTGGCTACTAATTTATTGACATTTAAAAAGTATTTGTTATTATTAGTACAATTGTTATGATAATTATGACAAAGATCATGATAATCATATTTCCTCTTTTATACAACAAGTACAAACAAGTATATATTTGTTCATGAAAAATAAAATAAAATAATAATAATAATAATAATAATAATAATAATGATAATAATGATAATAATGGCTCTCTCTATCCTGCAGAGTTGATGGTGCAGGAGATGACTCACATGTCAATGGTGAAGAGCACGATGAATCACGAGAAGGTAAAAGATAGAAGATAGACAGCCTGTAATGTTAGCAGTTTGACCATGACACAAATCTGATGTACTAGCATTTATATAAGTACAGAGGAAGTGGCATCAGTCCATTCTTTGGAACTTAGGCATCGAAATATATAATTTAATTCCATGAGGATTAAGAAACTGAAAATGTTGTGATAGTTCTGTCTTGTTATTTATTTATTTAAGTGGAAGTGTTAGGTTTGTCGGATTTTTTTCTTCCTTTTTTAATATGACATGGAAAAGGCCTTAATTTCAATGTTTAGAAGTGTTATGCTAGGAAGGTAAAACAGTATCACTTTAGAAATGACAATAAGTCAGTTGAAAAAGATGGGGAGAATTGGAATTTTGATATATAGAATATCTTAATCATCATATCTAGTAGTTGGATTATATGGGGAGTGGAACATTTTCTCTGTTTGAAAAGGGATGATAACTAATAATTTAGGAAGGGAAGCCTGATGCCACTCACTTTTATTGATGGAATCTTGTACCATGCCCCCAAAGGAAGGCTAACAGTCTTGAGTATTTTTACTTTGTCAGTGATTACATATAACCAAAGTAGACTAACAATTTGCATGAATTGAATTTGAGATCCTTTGAATTTTTGAAGATTTGGATATCCATTTCAAACATATACACAGAATCCAACTACATCAACATAATTGGAAGCTGGGACAGAAGATACAGTTATTATGAAACAATTTCAGAGATCATTAGCATAAAGAATACTCCTTTGTGTGCACATAGCAGTTGCACCACACACCTCAGGCTGCTAAATTGCACGGCTTCATAGTTTCATCAAACAAGAGAGTAGTGTCACTGAAACTGCTGTATTAAGTGATGATCTACTCTGATTGGTGCCAGTAGTGGCATTGGACATGTTTTCTTCTTTATGATATGTGTAAAAGTCTTTGCATACAATTTCCACACACACACACAAGGGTAGTGAAATGCACTTCTTAAGTAGACATCTGTTTATTTACACCATCCTGTGGCAGCTGGGGAGCCTCCAACAGCAGTGCTCCCCTCCCCCACCAGGGGCAAACTCCATACCTTGCCCAGAGGTAAGATGCAACTGTGGCAATGTGTGGAAGGCTTTTCATGCACAACTATTGTTGTTGCTGCTCAGTCACAGTGCTTTAAGGATTTAACCTTGTGTGAATACAATCCATGAAGTAGTTCTTGGCACATGCCATACCAGATATACTTTTGAAGCATAGAAGGATTGTTATAGAATTACAAAAAATGAAATAGCTTCACTTTGTGCATTACACTAAGAACATCAATTTCCAGTGTGTTTTCCTGGCATGCTTTGTAAGATGAGCTTTGCCTGACTTGTTGACCCACATCTCCAGTACTGTCCCAGCTAGTCTGTATGATTACTTATTATTTATTTATTTTACTTATCTGACATAACTAATATTACAAGGTGTTGCCAGTATTCTTAACCAGAAACAATAAAGAAGAGTAAGTCCTCACCAATGGTAATTTATATTGCTATATTTTTATTGATGATGTCTCTTGTGATGATAGTAGAAAAAATGGAAATGTCCAAAGAGATGTCAGTTTTATGGGTTTGATGTTTCCTTATCTGTTAGTGGGAACTGGAAGCTCTTTTGGGCTCCTTGGTGTGTTGCTCTGATAGTAGGTGCTGGAAGCTCCTCTGCTACTTGGTTGAAATTGTAGGAGCAAATGGTTCTTCAACTGGTAATGGTTTCTTATGGTGTTTCCTGGATATCATCTCTTGTGTAAGCTGGGGTGGTGAAGGTTGCACAGTTCAGACAGTCAAAGTGCGTTATTAATATTTCTCTTCAGAGATCAAGGTGAGGTGTCATGTTGTGATACTTTTTGTAGTGAACCATTTGGCTCGGTACTTAGTGTAGCATTTGGAATTGAATGCAGCCTAGACCTGATTTAGGTATTTTGTTATTTTGCATTGGTAGTAGTTGTATTATGTTGCCTCATTAGATGATTTACATGTATTTGGAATGTGAAAAAAAAATTAGCATGAAATTATATGCTTTATATATGTTTTTAATAGTTATTTTATTAAATGTGTTTCATATGATTTTTCAGTGTGTTAGAAATATGCATATATTCATATATATTTATTTTTTTAAATAGAATATTAAATCATTTGCATGACTGTTGCATGAAGCATGATATGCATGATATGCTGTGTTGTAGAGCATGAAGAGGGTGCTGCAGTGAAGGGGGGAAGTGCACCTGGCACCCCTCGGCCCCCCTCCACTCCCGTCACCCCGACCCCAACAGCGGCTGCAGTCAGAGCCCGTCCGGGCTCGGCAACTCTCCCGCCCCAGTCATCGATTTCACCCCTCGCCTCGAGTGAGTACACCCCTCTAAGACAGGGATGGTTCACTGTAATTTTTATTTGATTTAAAGTGTTATGGTAAATTTTTTTTTTCTAATTTTATTTCCTTTTTTATTTGCAATAAATCAATGATGAATATAAATTTGAGATTAAGTTAAGTGATACAGATAAAAGTGCTTTCTTTGCTTACTCACAAGAGGTAAGTATGCTAGCCACCTTGTGCAGTTGCTAGATTTTGAAAAATAATTTTGTTTGCATGTTGGAATGTGTGTTTTTTTCTTGTTATGGTAGGTAGTCTTTGAGTACTGCAGCAATAAGTTTATCAGCAAAATGCAGTTAAATGTAAGATTATTTAAATGATGATTTTACTTACCATTATCCGTAATATCCCACTTTGAGCCTCTGTCATTTATTTGTGAGTTTGATAAACTGAATACCTCAAAACATGGAGTGTTTGCTGGTTAAACCTATTGATCTGTTATTAGTACTGTAGACTAAAGAAAGAAATGTAGAATGCACTTTGAAGTTTGTATCCTTTTTTACTTGCTTGAAATAGCTTGATATAGCATGCTTTTGTCTGCTAGAGGGTTCCTGAAGCTTCACTTTCTTGCCAGAAGTGGTGAGGGGCAATGAAATCCGTGTAAGTAATGGGTGGCCTCAGTGGAGAAACACTTTTTTTTCTTGTCTACTTTCACTCTGAACTCTGCTTTCATCCTGGCGCTTGGACACTCCAGTGATGTCAGTGCTTTTTTTTTTTTTTTTTTTGCACCTTATTGCAGCATTTCCTACTGTCGAGCTCAGCTTGCATAAATTCAAAAGATAATTAGCTAAATTTTCCACTGAGGCCAAACTGGTGTTTGCACCAATCATGTTCTGAACCCTGTGCGTTCCTGTTTTGTCTGTTCAGCCCCTACTCCTGCTAGTAAGGAGTCGCGACGGAGGGTGCGTTCTAGGTCCAAGTCCCCCTTCCGCTCTTTCCGTTGGAAGAAAACCAAGCAATCTCCATCCGAAGTACCGGGTAGTGCATCTGACGATGAGTCCAATCTGGAGAGGGCAGCAGGTAAATTTTGATGATTGTAAGGTGATCAACAGGTATAGGTCTCTCTCTCTATAAAAGTTTTCTCCTGACTTTGATACTGAATAGGGTTCTCTCTTTGAGAAGTGAAGTTTGCGTACTGTTTATGAAACAGTTAAAAGTTTCTGCCATTGGTTTTCTCAGCACCACAGAAAAGTTTTCGTTCTGGAAGTACAGGTTTGTTTTAGGTATAATATGAGGTTAAGTATGCTAGTGAATTGAATGAGGTAGAATAATTGAAGAACATCATTACTGCTCTAGCTGATAAGCTAATTAGCTTGGCAAGCATATATCTGGAAGACCAGATTGTTTGGGGTTTTAAAAGGCAAACAATCATGACACGCTGGCTGAAACATATCAAGGCTGAGTTCGTGTTATCTTCCCTAACATGCAGCCCCAAAGCACCCCCCCACAGTGGTCCCTGCGGCGACCATAACCACTGCAGCGGCACCCACAGCCCCTGCCCCAGTCAAGGAAGGTATGGTTGGAAGCCTTAGTAAACAGTCATCCAATTTTACCCATTTATAACCTACATGCTCTTAGTTAGGCCAACACTGTTATTGCCTGCATTTATTGTTAGAGTTAACTTTAATAATTATCATTACTTTCATATCCATTTGTTCATTTAATTTTACTTATTTTATGCATCTGCACCTTAGGCTGGAATGTATGCCACCCCATTCCCCCCTCAGATTAATGAAATAATGACTTGCCTGCATCGGCCTTTGGCTTTTAGATATAGAGAACCAGCTGTGATTTAAAAGACCATTGATCTGCAGGTTTGACGTGTGTATTATGTGAAGTATTGGTGGGAAGTGAAGGATTGGGTGTTTCCAATCATGTGTGCTTGTTTTTTATTTATCTATTTTTATGGTATATGTTACTGGGATTCTGATATTGTAAACATATTTAAGGATTGTAAATTTTTTTGGTTGAAAGAGGAATATCAAATATATGTTGCCAAGCTTTAATGTTGTGTGTTGACTATTATATAGTTTGTAGGCTGCTTTGGACATATTGCTTTTGGTATGATTTAGTATATATTATTTATGTAAATTTATATAATTGCATATTTATTACATAGTATAATTTAAGTATTCAGAATTTTGTTACTTGCATGAACCATATGTGCATGTTGTATACTGATTTTTTGTTATAGTGTATAATATATTAGTTTTGTGGTATGTGGATAATTATTTGACTTTATCCATTTTGCTTATGACTTGAAAATTTATTTTTAGGATTAACCTTAGGTAACATAACTAGTGTAATGAACTTCAGATTGTTATTGTTGTATTTGGTATTTGAAGTAAATAAGTTGGCCAAGGAGTGGCCTTTTCAATTGTATCTGATTTGACCACAACTCTATACAGAACGGCCGAGTCCCAGTGGAGACGAAGATCAACTGGAAGGCAGTCTGGTTCGCAAGCATGAATGGGAGTCCACTACAAAGAAGGCATCCAACAGGTAATGATCACAGCACATATTATAAAGGATTTATATAGAAATTAATAGTGCAAATAATAATTTGAACTTGGTCTTGAGTATCTGTTTTTTTTTGTATGAGTCTCATGAAACTTTTATTCTGAGTCATGCTGAAAGTTTATTCCTTTGAAGAAAAGGAATATAAACTATTGGTATACATTAGGTACTATATGCCAGACCATTTTATAGTTAGTTAATACAGTGATTATGAGCAAAATGTATGTAATTTTTTCACATAAGGCTTATTTTTTTATTTACAGTAACAAGTAATTGTATGAAAGCTTATATTATTTCTCTGCTGCATCTTCAGGTCCTGGGATAAGGTATTTGTGGTGCTACGTGGCAACATGATTTTCTTCTATAAAGACCGCAAGAGTTACCAGGCTGCCCCAGAAGTTTTCTTCAGAGCGGAAGCACCTGTTGATGTCTCTGGGGGAACAGCATCTGTGGCAGATGACTACACAAAGAAGAAGCATGTCATGCGACTCAAGTGAGTAGCTTTTGGAATTACCTTAATGTCTATCTATTTGTGGACTGGAATTATATGTTTTTCTTTTCTGTATTGTTGTGAAGAGACCAATTTTAAGACAGATATTATTAAATCAATGTCACTGGAAAAATGCTGTGCTCATTAAATTTTTTTTTGTGAAATGTCTAAACACATAGGTGGCTTTGCAAGTACTTAGTCACAAAGGAGTCCTTTAGTAGACATTGTGATCTTACCAGATTTCACCTTTCCAAGAATTGGCGTGATTTTATTTTTTATGCCATGAATATGGATGGTGTTATTTTTATGATGTGCATTATAATTACAATAATGTTATAGCCATTAGTAACAGCAATATAAGATAATGTAAAATATTTTCGAAAATCAAGGAAAAGGGTAAACAGGACACAGGTAGTCCTCGTAATTGGCTCATCGGTGACTTAGACAAGTTTAGCCATCTATATGTAAAGACAATTAGTAAAATAAACTCACAGTGGGCATGCCATGTATGTACACACTATGCCCGTCGGATTTGGGTTAAATATTCTTTCTTTGGATTTTACATGCTTTTCTAGTATTGTCTACCTATGAAATTCTGTTCATCATGATTATTGAGAATTTACTTGTATTTTTCATGCATAGATGATCTGTTTGACAGTTTGAAAATGCAGCTTTAAATTATGAGAAATTTGAATAACCAAGAGTAATAATAACCATTTGGCCAAAGATTGTGTACAATTTAAGAGTTCGCTGTTTTCTGGTATATGTTAATGTTGATACTTGCCTGCAGGCTTGTTGGTGGTGCTGAGTACCTGTTCCAAGCCAAAGATGAAGAGGAGTTGGCAGTATGGGTAGGAGCTCTTCAAGCTGCAGTGTCCTCAGAAGGATCAGCTGGGCCTTCTCGCTCTCAGACATTGCCTGCTGGCTCAGAGAAGAAAGACGAGCCAAAACGTCGCAGCTTCTTCACCCTCAAGAAGAAATAAATAAACTCTAAAATTTGCCCCTCCTATTTTCCCCATCCCAGATGTATATCTCCCCTCCCCTCATCTCGTTCACTCTCTCTTCCCCATGTGATCTTCTCTCCCTCTACATCCTCTTCAGGAAACATTAACCCCCACCTCTCCCTTTTGCCCTCCAAAAGCAACTATCCTAGATCCTCCCGAGCCTAATTTCAGACCCAGTGTGACACTTATACTTGTGGGAGTTAGAAAGCTAGCGCTGGTTGGGTACATGTTGTTGGCTGCTGTCTTTAAATGCTGCTGGGATTGGAAAGGAAAAACAAAATCTGCTATATAAGCCATCATAAGCTTCTCTTTATGCAGTAACTCCCAGGCTGGGTCTGAATAGTCACATGATTAGGACTTGTTCTTAATATATATTTTTTTGTGCATATTTTTCTCCCCTCCCCCCCTCCCTCTGTCTCCCTCTTTTAACATACCTTTCCCTTTGCTGGGATTTGAGTTGTGTAGATGGTACCATACATGGTATTACTGTTATTATTTTTTTTCCCCTAAGGAATATAAACTGTTAACAGTTTTGTGTAATAGCTCTGGTGGAAGGACATGCGAGTCTGTGCAGTTCCCAATTCTTGTCTGCCTAGCACTGCCACGGCTGAGTTTTCCGATTAGTGTTCCTCTATGTGTAGAGGATTGTGTGTGGAAATGTATATTAAGTGTTTTGTCATTTGTCACTTACTTTATCCAAGTAATGATTTGTTAATTTTTATCAGTCTTTAGCTGTAGTATCACATTTTCATTAGATAGCACTAATTGTACTGTACAGAAATAATAGAATCATACCTATTATGCTGCTTTGTGCTTACATTTTTAGAGATATGATATTTCATGTACCACTTCATAGTCGTTCAAATCATTACCAGAGTATGGAAGGCCAGCCAGTACCATAATTCTTGTGAATGGGCAAATACATGCTGCTTTAAAATGTATGTGTGGCACAGTTATAACCATTTATATCCCATAAACCTTTAATCCTAAATGGTCATATCCTACTAAATCAAGTTCACAAGTTTGCTGTCTCTACTTTCAAAAACCAAAAAATGCCAAAAAAAGGACTGAAGACCTGCAGAATGATGTGCTAAGACTGGCCACCCTCTACCAGACGGCCAATGTGCCCTTGTGGTCAAGATGAACACGGTATGATTATTTGCCCTCATTGTGCTCGATTTTGTGCTTTAATTAACTTCTAATTACAGGTTGACTAGTTCTCTGCTGGGGCATCTTACATTATGTTTGGAAAGCAATTTTTTTTTTAACAAATTCTAAATTAAATTTCTCTATTAATAATTAAAAAAAAAATTCTAGTCAGGGAACAACAAGAAAATTATTCTTCCATGAGTTTGTCTCACTATCATATACCTTGGTGTATATGTTTCCCAGTTAGGGTTGAGATGTGTGATTATTCTCCCAGCTGTTACGCAT
>NC_051386.1:50111695-50114195 GCF_015228065.2 Penaeus monodon | reverse complement strand
ATATATATAGTATAAATACAAATGTGTATATATATAGTATAAATACAAACTAGATTATATGAGATAGAGAGATAGATATATAAATATATATATATAGTACATATAGTAGAAAAACAAATAGTATATATAGATATAATAAGATATATATATATATATATATATATATCACATATAGTATAGTATGATATCTATAGAATATATACTGTATGTATGAAAATATATAATATATATTATATAGATGTAATATATAGTATATATAGTATATATATAGTAGTATAGATGAGTATATATATAGAAATCATAATAATATACATAAAGATATAGAATGTAGTACATATAATAGAATATATATTATATATATATATATATATGAGTATAAATACAAATATATATATAAATATATATATATATAAGATATATATATAGATATAATAGTATAAATACAAATATATATATATATTAGTATAATAGATATATAATATATATAGTATAAATACAAATAATATAATATATAATATAATATATATAAGATATATATAAGTATAATACAAATATTATTTTATATATAAAAAAAATATATAATATTAAATTATATATATAAAATATATATGGGATAAATACAATATATATAATATATATATTATATATATAAAAATAAATATAATATATATATAGTATAAATACAAATATTATATATGATATATAATAAAAAAATATAAAAAGATAAATTAAAATATATATATATATTGTATAAATACAAAATATATATATATATAAAAATTAATTTTAAAATATATAAATTAAAATTTTATAATATAAATAAAATAATTATTTTATGTATAAAAAAAAAATATATAAAATATTAAAAAAAAATTATAATATAGTAAAAATAAAATATATATATTAGTAAAATAAAAAATATATATATAGAAAAAATACAAATATTTAATGTAGTATAAATAAAAATTTAATTAATTATAATACAAATATAATATATAGATAAATACAAATATATTAATTATAATTTTAAAAATAAAAAAAAAATTTTATTATAATTTTATTTTAAAAATATATATAGTATAAAAAAATATTTTTAATTTTTATATATAAAACAAATAAAATTTAATAGTATAAATATATATATATATATATAAAAATAAATATTTATATATATTATAGTATAATAACAAATATATATTATATAATCTCTTAATTATCAAAATTATAAATATATATATTATATATATATTAATATAGTTTTAATTATAGTATAAATACAAAATTTTAATATTATAATATATTATTACATATATATTATATTTATTTTAATAATATATATTTTATTTATATTATCTTTTAAATTTATATTTTTATTTCTTTCCTATATTTATATATATTTATTATAATAATTTGTATTTATACCTATATATATATATATATATTATATATTATATTTTATTTTATATTTTATATATTATATTTTATATATATTTGTACTTATACTATATATATATATTTGTTTTCTTATATTATATATATTTGTTTTTACAAATATTATATATTTTATATCTATTATATATATATTTTTATATTAAATATATATATTATATAGAGAGAGAGAGAGAGGGGAGAGGGAGAGAGAGAGAGGAGGAGAGAGAGGGAGAGAGAGAGGGGGAAAGGGGGGGGGGGGGGGGGAGGGAGAGGGACGAAAAGAGAGAGAGAGGGGAGAGTGAGAGAGAGGAGAGAGAGAGAGAGAGCGGGAAAAGAGTGAGAGAGAGAGAGAGAGAGAGAGAGAGAGAGAGAGAGAGAGAGAGAGAGAGAGAGAGAGAGAAAATTTACTGTCAAGAAAGAAGGAGAAAGAAAGAAAGAAAGAAAAAAAAGGTGTAAATAACTATCCAAAGCACAGATTAAGTAATCATCTTTTATTGATATATATATATATATATATATATATATATATATATATATATATATATATATATATATATAATATATATATATATATATAAATATATATATATATATATATTATATATATATATATATTTTATATATATATATATATAAAATATATATATATATATATATATATATATATATGTTATACACACACGCACACATACACACCTTTTAAATTACACCCCTTCGACAGTATTGTACCATGGAATGATTTCCTGTTTTATCACAGTATGGCATAAGCTTATAATGGCCAAGTACTGCTCTCATGCAATGGTCACTGGTCAGGCTAATGCTAGCACTAAAGAAATTAAATAAATAAAAAAAATATATACTAAAACAAAGTTGAAATGCAGTGTTTTTTTCCTTTTTCTGTACTAGAGTTTTGAACTTGAATAACTTTTGGATGGATAAGGACAACACATATTATATATAACTCCATCAAGAGCCCATGCCTTCAGCTAATTTCAGATATTTTAAATTACAACAATCACTTAAGACAATGCTTATATTATACCAATAATTAAATGCCTCCCACTAAATG
>NC_051386.1:50094195-50099195 GCF_015228065.2 Penaeus monodon | reverse complement strand
AAAGCTACAAGGCTTTAGGTGCCCAATATTGTGCTTGACATATCAAATGAGCCCAGGGCAAAGGGCAAAAACTGACAATGTGCGCCAACAAACCCCCTTGCTGAACACTTGCCAATCTTTAATACTCCAGTTACTGGGATAAAAAGATTAAAAATAAAAACAAAATTTTTCTTAACCCGTTCCTGATGGGTCATGCGTACAGGAGTCATAACACACCGCTTGGTCTGAGGGGTACAGCTGTATGTGCGGTGACGTGCCATAGCGCATGGAGCGGGAAGTTCCGCTTCATGTGTCTGGCCATTGCCAGAAATAACCAGAGTTTATTTGGCTCAGAGATTTCTGTTACCCGTCAGCATCGGGTTAAAGGACTTTTCCCATAGAACATTAAAATAAATAATCAGGACTCTGCAAAGAACTTCAGCTTAAGAATATGGTACATTTTTCAACTTACACATGGAAAGATCTTTACAGTACCATCATGCTAAATTCTATTGCAACTATGGTTTAGTGTTATTAATTTTGTTTGCACACAGAAAGCTTAGTCATCAATGAGTCAACTAACAGGCTTTACCCCATTCCCTTAATATTAAGAGAAAAAACGGTTTTCATTTCAGATATTATTATCATCATAATTAACATTATTCTTATTAGGATGACAGTCACTTTTATAACATTATCGACAATAACAGCAGTACTAAAAATACAAACTTCCTTTCCAAAAATTCAATGGAATGAGGTGACTGCTGATGGCAAGCAGCCATAGTAATTGTCTCCTTATAAAATAAAACCAAGATGGACAATGCATGTATATATGAAATTCCAAACAATTAGATGGAATCTCTAATTTCCTCCCTGAAAGGCTTTCTACTTATAGTAAATATTATTACTGACATTGAACACTGACTGACTCTATACCTTTATTAGCTTCTTACTAACCCATAGTGAGTGTTGTTTCTCCACTTGACTGGCTGGGAAGGGTTGAGGTGAATGACCCTGGGCTTGTGATCCCTGTTCTTTCATGTGCTCCAACTATGTCTTCTACAGCTGCTGCTGCATCATTTACCTCCTGGAAAGAAGAAAAGAAAAAAAGAAAACAAATAAACAAAAAGAACCTACTGCTGAGAGAGAGAGAGAGAGAGAGAGAGAGAGAGAGAGAGAGAGAGAGAGAGAGAGAGAGAGAGAGAGAGAGAGAGAGAGAGAGAGAGAGAGAGAGAGAGAGAGAGGGGGGGGGGGGGGAGGAGAGGGAAGAGAGAGAGGGAGGAGAGAGAGAATATTATGAACACCTTACAAATTGGCCTACAATATATTTTTCCCAAGCCTTCACAACCCCCCTTTTAACCCTCTGTCATACCCTTCACGACTGCAACCAGTTGAGAACCACTATTCTAATGGTATCATAATGGTAGTGAAGTATTAAGAGAATTAATTTTTTATCATGATTGCTAGGTTGACTACTCCTCACTTACTATAATGAAAATAATGATAATGAAAACTGCTTGAAACAGCATCATATGAATGAAATTTGATAACATTTACTCCTTATTTTCAGTATTTTTGTCTGACTGAGGGTTCTCATAACATAATGTCTGCATGCTGTGCTACTTCTTTGTTTTGAGTGATTAGGCATCTAGCATTATGTAATGATGATTCTGGTTACCTAGTGTTTGAATTTTATGAAAAGAAACAAAGAAAAAAAATTCAGGGAAAAGTATTGGAAATATAATATATTTTCTGGTCTGTAATATGACTTCTGTTGATACTTAGCTAAACTATGCCCAAGATAAATCTTTAAATATAATTCACATGCATATAAAAGTCAAAAGGAGCAAATATTCAGGGGTTATAAGAACAATTTTTATAACGATTACTATGAGTTCACAATCTGGTCCCACAAATATCATCAATAAAAACCTAGCACCAAGTGGCTGCTTACTATGACAATACTCTTAACATACTTGGCTATAGCTGTTGACTGATGTGTTGTCATCTGACTGCACACTCTCAAAAGGAGTGACACCTCGTGGACTAACTGGTATTAATCCCTGGATACTGTGTGACCCAACAGGAGTCAGAACTGTTCCTGTCATATCACCTTCACTGAAAAATTGATATGGATTATAAGACCACTGAATATGGATTTCATGCCTGTATCATCTTAAAATCATGACAGTGATTAACTGACAATGTTAACATTACCAGAGTCCATTTAGTTATTTATGATTTCTAATATACATGATAAATAAACGTTCATAAACTTCTTGTCCACCCACTGCACATTTTGTCTTTTCAAGCTTAGTCTGAAACTAAAACTAAATGCATCTTGAAAGTTGATATAATTATGAAAAAAATCAAAACTTACTGTCATACAATGAAATCATCTTACCTTGAAGCTAAGCTATCTGCCGACAGGTTTGACTGACTAGACTTGTATGAACCTGTTTCCTGGTCATAAAGGCTATTGGGTCGCTGAGGTTTTGGCTGAGGCACTACAGTGCTAACAATGGCACTACTATTTGAAAAACCTTCAGAAGGGATTATCTGAGCATTTAGGCAGTATATTTTCAAAGAGCTGCTGGTAACTAGGCTCATTCAGAGATTCACCATCATATTTCATTTTGCTGTCAGTGGAATGGAAACTACTTTCTAAGTCAGAATCGTGCACTGAAGCTTGACCCTCAGTCTCCTTGGCAGTCTTAATGCCTGTGTTACCCATGCTCTTGGAGCTTTTTGTTGGAGTTTCTGGAGTGACACTATCAGAGGTTTTAAGAGCCTCTTTTGCTTGCTGGAGTTCACGCAGATGGACCAGTTTCTCCAAACGGTCAGCATAAGGAGTTGATCCTGCTGTTGTGGGGGCCGGAGAGCTGAGGCAAGTAGTTGGGGCACTGTGATATAAGGGAGAATTCACATCTGGTCGGTCAGGCCTTGACAATTCATCATCAAAAGAAATCAGCTGTGATGGAATCTTTTTCTTTTTTTTCCGCAATTCTCGTTTCCTAATAGCACTAGTGCTCCCAGCTGAAGGAAAGGAATGTTGTATCAGTATCATTCTTCTCTAACAAGTGGAACATCTTCCACTGAAGTTGGATTTATTTCATACCCATCTCTTGTACCAAGTATAGATTGAATACCAATACAGATATTCACCATATTATCAGAAATATTGCTTAAAAGGCTTTTCTCTATCACAATACCTTTGCTAAATATTCTCAATCTTGATCAAGAAAAAAATAATACTAAACAAATTCAACTATTTTCACATACCAGCTGCACTTTTCTCACTAGGCTCTGCAATCTGGGCTTCAGGTTCTGGAGGTAAAACTGGGGCTGCCTCTGGCTTCTGCAGGACTTCACTCCAACCACCGCCATTCAGCTCACTGTTGTCAATGCTTATAGCGAACAGAATGGAGTCAAGTCCTGTGGGGAAACAGATAATAGTACAAAACTATCACCAAACCACAATATTATCTTAGTGTAACAGATAACAGTTTCTATACAAATTGGTGATAAATCCAAATCACTATTCCCAACAGCAGAAATAACTTCACTGCATACATAGTGATTTAGTTGTACTTGGAACACTGAAGTTTAAATGGAAATAATTACTCACAAACTTATTATGAAGATGATACCATATTCCTCAATGATCATCAAAAAATATATACATATCTATAAAAAATAACAAACAATCTATATACATTCATTCAACTAAGAAAATATTGAAAGAACAATCTCACCTGCAGCTAAGTTTGGTAGCATTGCTGCCCTCTCCATGTCACGGAGTAATGCCCATGGTTCATACCACTGCAGCAAAAGCTTCTCATCGCAAACCAGTATCTACACAGCCAATGAAATTAAACTGATAAATGAAGAATATAAATTTTCTTATAACAAACCAATAATGTACCTGAATGGGGCCAATATTCACATTTCATCAATTCTGTATGTAAATCATACTAATATGAGACAATGATTTACCAATATTTTACTCTTTCCAAGGTTTCCCTATTGCAATTATAAATATACCATAATTTAACAATCAATAATAACCTACATGCATGTAACGCTCAAGAGAATGCTCATTCAATAAGCTTCGAATCCATGCCCGTCCCCTGCCGAGGTCCGTGTTAACATTCTTCAAAAGCAAAAATCTTTCATATTCATGACGTGTTAAAAGCTCTCGTACATACCACCAAAGAACTGGAATAAAAATAGGAATATTCTAATATAATAAAATAGTATAAAAGAATGAAAGAAAAAAAGAAAGACTAGATAAAAATTAACTAACACTCTATACATTTAATCATGAAACTAAACATCTAATTGTGATTAATTTCTCACATTCCCTTTTGGATCCACATATATACACAAAGAGACATATTTGCTAGAATATTCCATATCAAATACCTGCATACCATCGTCTGTCCAATTTCATGAAAGGAAAAACTTGCAACTCACCCCAGGCTCTGGAGTTCTCTGATTTACCAAGTGAATTTTGAAAAAAAGTGTAGAAGGTAGCAGATTTTCATTAAAAGTGCATGTGTTAATAAAAATCTAAAAACATGTATGCACAAGTATCATGAGTCAGGTGATTAGAAAGAAAGAAAGAAAAGAAAAAAAAAAGTCAGAAGAGAAAAAGAAGAAAAAGAAGAAGAAGAAGAAGAAAAATAAAATAAACAAATAAAAAATAAAAATATAAACTTGGCCAGATGGAATACTTGAAGGCTTAGGGTGAGCTGCCAGTTTTTTCCTTTTCTGAGATTAGTAGTACTATAGAATAAGAGATGCTGAGAAAGAGACGGACAGCAAGAAGCAAACCTAAGTAATATCTGTTTCCATATCTATAAAGAATGACAAGGGAACCATTAAGCATAACCTGTGAGTAGATTATTATTCTACTGCCAACAACAATACTATGACAACTCACATACAACATATGTACTTTCTTTTGGTAACAATATATTAATGAAATAACACTTAAACTTAACCCCTTGGATCTGGGT
>NC_051386.1:50084195-50089195 GCF_015228065.2 Penaeus monodon | reverse complement strand
CTCTATCCTGCCAGAATATACATGTTACAGCATGACACACAAAGCCCACAACACTTCTTGATAAAGACTTTGTTAATGACAATGATGTCTAATAACAAATTGCAATACATACAATGAAAGTGACTGTCTTGCAGTCAACCATAAAACTTACTTTTGGGGTTGTTATGATATCAGAATTCCAAAGACAATCTGCCCTTACATGCATAAATGCATAATTTCTAAGCTCAGACAGCTAATTTTGATAAGTGTGGCTTGAAGACTTTGGTTCTCTGGCAATAAGAAAGAAATCCTATGAGTATTTGACCCAAAAATTCTTGATTTTTGGTACAAAAGTACTTATCTAGACATAGCATATTTAATATTAAATATCAGATGAGTTATCTATAATAATCTATATTTTCTTTAGGTCTTATATAAAATGCAATAACGACATGCTTACAGTACAAAATATATGCTACAATGATTATATAACACTGCTAAAGACTGCACATAACTGACTACTGTGGATATATAACAACAATAGATATAAAAATTTGGGAGAAATATGTTATAAATTTGATTATAGTTTCTTCATTTAACCTATGACTACACTATCATCAACAACAACAATAACAACAACAACAACAATAATAATAATAACAACAATAATAATAAAGTAATAACAAGCAGAAGAAAAAGAAGATCACAATGCATAATAATATGATCTACACTATTCACATTAAACAATAACTTCAACAAATGCAGCAGCAGACTGCTCTCATCTTGGGCTTATATAAACTCAAATTAATTACAAAAGAACCAACTCTCATTTACTCTTACTAAGGCTAGTCTGCTACATATTTAAAATGATTTCCTACAGCTCTTCCACAGACCTAAAAACTGAGGGGCACATCATAAGCCTATTACACTGGAAAACTAAGCAAATTTTTTTCATTTTAGCTTAAAGATTTTGTTGAAATCATGATGGTCCTCTTGGTATGCTGGTGTAAGGTATGGGTAATTATTTAGGATACTTTTGCATAACTGATCACAAAGGTATTTTGGATTTCGCTCGCTCTCTACTTTAAAAATATATTTAAATTATTCCACAAACCCCCTATTCTTGACAATCTTGGTCCACAAAAGCAGAGGCAGATATTAAAGGTACCATGGAAATTGTGGGGAAAAATATGAATAACATACACAGTATCAGTCACTATTGCCCCCCAACCTCTGAAATGGAAGAAAAAGAATCCTCCACATATATACCACTCAGTAGAGCATACGACTAACACATGGGAGCACTCAATGGTGAGTTTGTCTTACGCTCTATGCTACCATAAGACTGAAATGCGGGAGTCTGTCCTTATGCTCTATCCTACCATACATACATGGTGGATTCTTTGTTGCCTTGGGTAGGGGTTGAGGGGCAGCATCCCCCAATTGGGGATTACAGGGAGCACTGCCCTCTGCATTTGACTATATATTGACGAATTCTCTGTCTATTATTCATATTTTATCCTTCAATTTCCCTGGTACTATTCGTGCCTTCCCATGCTATTGGGATTATGGGTATGGGGGGGGAGGGGTCCACAGCATAATTTCTATATATTTGGGATGTAGAGGATGAGAAGAATCCATCATCATGATTGGTCCTGGGAAGGTATTATGAATATTTACCAAGAAATGACTTCCCCTTAAACAAGTCAAAAAAGGCTAAAAGTTCAGTAAAATTTCACAGAGAATGTGCACTAGCCAATAGTTTTAAAAGTTAACTGTCAACATTCGAGAACTGGCTTCATGTGTTAGTCTTATCTCTTACTTAAGTAAGTGTAAAATGCACATATTTCTAACAATAAATCAACACGAAATTTTGATTATACCACTGACTTTTCCTTTCAAAACCATAACACTTTTACTTCTCTTTCAATATGCCAAGAATCGACAGCCTATTAACACAAACCCAAAGCCTTACAATCGCAATCAGACTCCAGTTCACTTCCTGTAGCTCATGAATACGGAAAATAAAAGTGCAAGATCAAGAAATCCTTGACATTCACCCATTTCTATCTCACATGACCTTCTCCAGCAGTGTCTGTTCGTGTGTCTTATCCTTACCTCCCAATTTTAGATTCCCCCCCAGAGTAGAACCAACAAAAAACAATAAAAAATAACAGCAACTGGGCAGATATGCTCACACACGTTAACCCACAACTCCAGTAGTGTTTGTTGTGTGTTCTCAGCTGTTCCGTCGAAGGTCTTCAGTTCCGCCCCCCGCATAACATACGGTTCGCGTTATGGCGGTTCATAGGCTGTGAAACTGCAACTGAATCACACTTTATTTATAATATATGCCTTTTTCGATATATATGTCGGTAATTATACTATGTGGATGAACGGTGTGGTTGTGATGTTTGTTTTTCAGTGATTTAAAACTCGTGATGAAGTCCCTTTTGGGCGTTCTTAATAATATAACCCGGTATTAATCCCTAGAAATATAATGGCCTTACGAATTTTCTTTTTTATGCGACTTATTTTAAACATAAAAAAGCTAATAATATACTCATGTATTTATCATACGATATTCAGCAACTTCGGTTATATTAGCACTGCTTACTTTTGTTCATGATGATATAATTTCTGAACATGGGTATCATTTCTAATTTAAATTACCCATGCTAAATAGTATTATCATAGTTCTGTACAAACAAAAGCAATTACATATATGCATGATTCAGCACATGAAATAAATGTATGTGCAATTGTGGCATTACATACCTAGCTATTTCCTTAATGTGTTCGGTGGTAACCACACTCAATTATAATCGATCATTAATGATAATAATAAAAAAGAAGTCTAATTTGGGTACGTATCAACCTAAGATATACTATAGGCCTAATGACCGACTTATTATATATACAATGCAAATACAATGAGTAGTATATATAACAGTGTGTGATATAATTTATCACATATCATATAATACACTACAATTCTATATTATATAATGTATTTATAACTAGTACCGAAATTCTCTTAACAATAGTCATCTCATTTACATTATTTCCTATTTCAATACTATTGAAAAAGAGGCACCGGCATCGAAATTGGACTGTAGACCGACGGGACTCGGGACCGCGGAGACTCGAGCCCGAATCAAAGTTCGATGTCGCGTCTTCACCCAGGAAGCCGTTCTGATTTCGTTCTGCTCATCCTCGTAGGAGACATGATAGGCACCAACTGAAAACACATATATAACATCGGTTATCTGTAGCGGATGAGATATTTCCTACGTGCAAAAAAGAGCAGCATCACATGTTCTATTTATGTATCGACATGGGGCTTAGGCGCAGCTTCATGCACTAGTTCTTTTGCAAAAAATTATTCATATTTGTGTATATTTTGTCACTTTTTTCAAACTAATGTTAAATTTTGTGTACTAGTTTGAGACCTTTGACTGCATTAGGCTTGGTAAAAATGCTTCTGAAGGGAGACAATGTGTCCAGTCAAAACACCTTAGTATGTTATGAAGGCTTAAAATGAATGCGATTGCGTTTTTGCCAATCATCACTGAGGGGAGAGAGTACAAGGCTAACACTACGAACGTTTAGAGGCTACATGGCAAGGAAAAGGTAAAACCCCTGTATTGGAGGTTTCAGAAAAATGTTTTCTTTCTACCGTTTCCCTGCATAAAAAATCTTTCAGTTAGGCTACTGTTCTGCTAGATAATTTTCAAAGAACAACTTTGAACAGTGACAGTCAACTTTTTAATCTACCATGCGACAGCTTTTCACACACGAGTTCTGATGCGCCATACAACTCAAATTTACTCCACCCCTTCCAGTTTACTTTTTGTAGCAATATATTTATAGGCATGATTAATATTAACAATTGATATGAATATAAGATACAAAAAAATATTTACAAATTAACACTGCTTACCTTACGTGGGACATTCGTTTATTTAAACGAAATAAGAAAATCGCTAAAAATAATGATGTTTCAAACCGAGGTTCCGCCAGCCGTTTCTGACTCATGATTCAGACTCAAGACAGGAATGATCATCCTTTTCGTCGTAAGTCCAAACCATCACTACAGGAACTAGACATGAGATTTTTTTTTTTAATTATTATTTTCACCAAGATGATCTACAATATGGACATCTGAAAATCTAAAACAACAATTTGTATAGTTATATCACCCGCAAAAATGTTTTGAAGCCAGCCTGCTGTTTCCGAGTGATTTACGTGCCCTTGAGAAGGTGACCAATGACCTTCTATGTGGAAAAATGTTGTCTCATGCTTAGGCATGTGAATTTCACTGTGGAATATTTTTCGTGGTTGAGCATCCGTATTTTAGTAAATATGGATTGAAACGGATACATTATATAGTGGCTTGAAAAGAGATCGAACAAAGAAAGGATAAAAAAATAGTGATGATGATAATGTCGGCGAGAAAGAGGATGATGATGAAGATGATGAACCGTGTTCACTGCAACATTTGTAGAAAAGGAAGACAAGGCATGAATGAGAATGAATATCTTCAAAGTGCGAGCTATTTTTCATCTCGCACACAAACACAAACACACACGCATATATATATATATATATATATATATATATATATATATATATATATATATGTGTGTGTGTGTGTGTGTGTGTGTGTGTGTGTGTGTGTGTGTGTGTGTGTGTGTGTGTGTGTGTGAGTGAGTGTGTGTGTAAGCATGTGTATGTGTGTGTGTGTGTTTGTGTGTGTGTGTGTGTGTGTGTGTGTGTGTTGTGTGTGTGTGTGTGTGTGTGGTGTGTGTGTCTTGTGTGTGTGTTGTGTGTTGTGTGTGTGTTGTGTTTGTGTGTGTGTGTTGTGTGTGTTGTTGTTGTGTGTGTGTGTGTGTGTTTGTTGTGTGTGTGTGTGTTGTGTGTGTTTGTTGTTGTGTGTGTGTGTGTGTATGTGTGTGTGTGTGTGTGTGTTTGTGTGTGTGTGTGTGTGTATGTGTGCGTCCCAAGCTCATATCTCCTGC
>NC_051386.1:50071695-50079195 GCF_015228065.2 Penaeus monodon | reverse complement strand
AGGTGATATATCAATGTACGGTTTTATCCACGACACATTTTCTACAAACTTGAACTCCGGGAAAGCTAACTTGGCAATGATCTAAGACGTTCGGTTATCTTCATTTGTTTATCTTTATCTGGCACTGTAAGATTTCATATACAAGCTGGTATTCGGTTTCAGAGCTTTATATTCACATACATTCAAATACATATGCAGGCAAATAAACACGCATGGAAGCCTGACAGAGAGATAGATGGGCAGCTAGATAGATAGATAGAGAGAGAGAGAGAGAGAGAGAGAGAGAGAGAGAGAGAGAGAGAGAGAGAGAGAGAGAGAGAGAGAGAGAGAGAGAGAGAGAGAGAGAGAAAGTGTCCTTCGCTCGCCTGAAACAATTACTTATTCAGTCGCGACTGATTATTGGTGTTCCTTTATTTTCATGATTGCAAAAATATCTTCGTTTGGTTTGTGTGTTTCTAAAGGGTAGAAAATTAAATAATATTAGAATATTTGAAAAATCAAAGTCCGTTATTATTATCATTAAAAAGTATTTTTTTTTTTTTTTTTAACGGTAGGTTCATGTCTGAGCCGCCGTGGTCACAGCATTGAACTTAATGTACTTCAGTTGTAATGCTCTTGGAGATGAGTACGGTAGGGTCCCAGTTCCTTTCCACGGAGAGTGCCGGTGTTACCTTTTTAGGTAATCATTTCCTATTTATCCGGGCTTGGGAACCAGCACTGATTGGGCTGGTTGGCCACCCAGTGCTTAGGTTTGGTCAATCGAGGTGAAGTTCCTTGCCAAGGGAACAACGCGCCGCGGTGACTCGAACCGTCGAACACAGATTTCCGTCGTGGCAGTCTTGAGTCCGAGCTCTAACCATTCGGCCACCGCGCTGCATCATGGGCTTCCATGATTTTCTTGGCAATTTAGAGCGGTGTTTGCATTGCTTCGCTCGTGGTTTTTTTTCGAGTCACCATCTCTATTTACGGCCTGACTTGGGCTGGCTTGACACCGGTGGCTAGGCAGGCAATCGAGGTGAAGTTCCTGCGAAGGGAAAACAGGCCCCGGTGAGCTCGAACCTCGAACTCAGATTACCGTCGTGACAGTCTTGAGTCCGACGCTCTAACCATTCGGCCACCGCGTCCCCATTAAAAAGTATACAATAATCAAAAGAACAATAAAAAGTGACTTCTCTGAGATATTACAAAACCTTAATCTTCCTTCATGCAAAAAACATTAACGTAAACATGAAGAATGCAGACGAATCGCACATGGATCACTTGAAAATGAATGCAGTGAAAGAACAGATAGGCGTGAGGCAGTGCATTCCTATTCACACTTTTCTCTATTGCAACCCAGTTTCACCTTCACGTGCTCCGTTACATTACGAACCATTGCACGCTAATGTTTACATCTGTCTCCATCCACCGTGAATGGTTTTTTCTTCTTCTTAAATCTTTATCTACATACTTTGCCATATTTTTACCGTATGGACATTACTGATTCATCTATCGACTATGGAATATGTAGTTTATCAATTCATTGAGATATGAAGCCCTAATGACCACAAACCACCACTCAACCCATATTCATAGTACATGTACTATAGATACGATTATAGAAACGTGGATTAAACGTGGATTATTATTAATTATAAATTATAAGTTAATGGCGACACAGAGTGACGTAGAGAGTGAGTGGGCGAGCGAGTATATAATGTGAGAGTGAGGAAGAGTGATAGAGAGAATATTTATCAAGGTTACACTGTGTGGGCGGAAGGGTACGTTATTTGATACCGTGGGCGTATGTGGTGCTTGTTGTTGCATTTTTGAAGAGAGAGCGAGAGGGGGGGGGGATAAAGGTAGACAGGGAGAGAAGGAGTAAAGGAGAGAGAGAAGGAGAGATGAGAGATGTTCTCAGTCAGAAATCACAGGTACAAACTTGCACAATCACAATATATACATACAGCCACTTACCTACCTACACAAACACATGCACACGCATATGCCTGCACCTTCCTCTCCGTACGATAAATAATTATGGACCTGTACTGAAGCCGTATCGAACCCTTGTCTAGACGAGGCATATTCTACATGTATGGATTCCATTATGTGCTCGTGGCCGTGTTCGCATTCCGTTTGCTGCGACAGCAATTACTCTCTCAGTTTCTGTGTCTCTTTAGTTCCCTGTACGTGCGTTTAAGTGCTCATATATAAATAATGAAAAAACACGTACACGCACACGCACACGCACACGCACACGACACACACACACACACACACACACACACACACACACACACACACACACACACACACACACACACACACATACACACACACACACACACACACGCACACACACACGCACACACAAAAAAATGCCATAATCTATTTACGTCCTCATTTAAAATAAATGCATATATATTTATATTATATTTATATATATATATATTATATATATATATATATATATGTGTGTGTGTGTGTGTGTGTGTGTGTGTGTGTGTGTGTGTGTGTGTTGTGTGTGTGTGGTGTGTTCTATATGTATTATTACAGTATATTGTTTATTATTTTATATGATATTTTATATGTTATATATAGTGTTTATATGCTATATATATATTGTTTCAACACGGAAGAGTGTTTTGCTCTTCACACACATATATATATATATATATATATATATATATATATATATATATATATATAGATAGATAGATAGATAATAGTGAGTAGGATAGTATGGATGGTATATGTATGTATTATTATTTACATATGTACATATAAATTTATATATATATATATATATATATATATATTTATTTATATATTTATTTATATATGTGTGTATGTATATGGATGCATGGATGAATGAAAGTATTCATTACCATTCATCTTCAACCAATTCCAAATAACCGACTCGTCTCGCCTGTTAGTGTGCGTCTCTTAAGCTTACACACACACAACCGACATCAGCTTCAATCAATAAGAAACCCCACCTATTTCCAGGTCTCGCTCGTCGGGAGAACGACGCGACGACTCGTTGCTATGGGCGTGACCTCGAGACTCCTCCAGGTGGCGCTGCAGATGGCAGTACTTGCGCTGTCGCCGTCTGTGACTGCCGGGACGCTGGCCGGTGAGAATGCTGCTGCGTCTTTGTCTACATAACACGGGAGGTCGTCGCTCTATATTCTAAAATGTGTTTTGAGTAACTCTTACGATTTCATATATTCGTTATTTTTTTTCTGATTTATTACATTACGAATACTTATCGTTAGTTTTTGTTTTGTTTACTGGACGGTCATACAGTACTAAATCAGCGACACAAACAGACACAAGGGAAAAAGAAGAGTGATAAAACAAACAAGACAACCAAAAGATAACATAAAAATATATAAAAAAAATATGAAGATGACCAAGGGCAATAAAACAAAGACAAAACACGCATGATAACTATTCATACTCATTTCCCGCCAACACAACGGATACAAAAGATTTCGAGGGTCACGTGCTTACACTGAATCACACGTTTCCTTTATTATGCATAAACATCACACACATATGTTGCGTGATAAATCTTACTCTGGCTGAATGCTATTAAAGAGAATTTTCAATCATTTTGGTTCACATTACATGAATAGCCTCTTTAGATGCTTTAATTGTTGTGTGGGTGTATAACGTATGTGTGTTGTGCGTGTGTAAAGTGACTTAGTTTCATAGAAGAAATACGGGTATTTTTATGGCCCAAGTGAAAGGATTTTAATAACGCTCTAGATCTGGGATGAATTTAAAGGTTTATTCACTGTTGCAGGTCCTTATTATTATTTTTTGAGGGAGAGGGGGGGGGGGGGCAGATACCTTGTACCTGTGAGCTAATGTTATTTATTTATTATTGCATTATTATTTTTTATAGCTGCATTTAGATCTATGCGCTTTCTAGTTTGTGTATTCATATTAAGTGTGTGTGTGTGTGTGTGTGTGTGTGTGTGTGTGTGTGTGTGTGTGTGTGTGTGTGTGTGTGTGTGTGTGTGTGTGTGTGTGTGTGTGTGTGTGTGTGTGTGTGTGTGTGTGTGTGTGTGTGCGTGTGCACATGCGTGCATGCGTGTGTATGTGTAACATATGCATATCAGATAACTTAGACACTACCGTAATGATTAGATAAGTCATATTAAATTCATCAGACAGTTCCGTAATGCGTAAGGAAAATGACCTTGATAAGTACAGCGCCATACACTCATGTGATACTCGAGTCCGTTATCATCTGCGTATTTGTGGACAGTCTCTTTTTGTTTCTCTTTCTTTCTCTTTTTCTTTTCTCCCTTTTTGTTCTCTGCTTTTCACCTTCTTCACTCACCTCTGCCTTCATATTTTTATTCTCTCTCTCTTTCTTATTCTTATCCCCCCCCCCCTCTCTCTCTCTCTCTCTCTCTCTCTCTCTCTCTCTCTCTCTCTCTCTCTCTCTCTCTCTCTCTCTCTCTCTCTCTCTCTCTCTCTCTCTCTCTCTGTATGTGTGTGTGTGTGTGTATGTGTGTGTGTGTATGTCTGTAGGTTTCTGTATCTGTCTGTCTGCCTCTTTGGCTCTTTGTCTGTATGTCTGTCTGTGTTTGTGTTATTGTGTATGTCTCTGTGTCTGTCTGGGTCTCCCGTCTCCCGTCTCTCTCTCTCTCTCTCTCTCTCTCTCTCTCTCTCTCTCTCTCTCTCTCTCTCTCTCTCTCTCTCTCTCTCTCTCTCTCTCTCTCTCTCACTCTTACTCTACTCTCACTCTCCCTCTTCATTCCAACAATATCCTTTTGTTCCAGTCTACTTCTCTTTATAATTTTTTCAAGCAATCACAACAGTAATAGTCATTATAATGATAAAGATAACATTTATAACAATAACAATGATGTCGATAATAATAGTAATAGTAAGGATAGCAATTATTATGATAGTGATAATGTAATAACATGGTAATAATGATAATGATAATATCACAATGATGATAAACAACAATGGAAAAAGGATACAACAAATCATCTGAAAAACAATGATTATAACAACAATAGTAAGAATGTGATAATCCTTCTATTGCTCACCCCCATCCCTTGCTCGTTGTTGTCGTAAGGGAGGCTTTGGAGAACGAGACTGAGGCCAAATGTGGGGGATCCCCCTACCTTGGACCTCAGCTAATTTTTCATGGTGTTTTCTTCTCTCTCTTTTCTTTCCCGTCTATTTTTCATCCTTTCTTCTGCCCACTTATCCTAATCGTTAGCTCATTTTTACCCCTTACGCCACAATACTTTATCATAATGCTATACATGCGGCTTCGTCACTGAAGCCCTACCCTATCGCTGTATTTTGATTGCGCCGCTAATGACCTTAGATGTTGACGCGGCAGAAAATTTTCAGTAAATCAATAATGATTTTATTACTCCAATGCTAATGCTACTACTTATACTAATCAGTACTTATACTAATGAGAACATTAATAAAAGACTATAGTGAGAATGATGATAACGAAAGTAGAAATAGTAACAAACAAAAATAATAAAAGTAATGTAAAAAATAACGTGATGAAATGCCATAAGAACGACAAAAAGGGCATCAAGCAGCGATCGCAAGGGAAATCAAATAATTTAACAGACGACGATTATTTCGAGCGACGTCAGCATGATTATGACGCCATTCCCCCGGTTCTTCTGCAGGTGTGGTGGGCGGGCGGCTGAGAGTGAGCGCCTCCGCCAGACTTGCCGCCGAGAGTGTGGAGGGATTGCTGGACACTGCCCTTAGCGGCCACACCGTCTTCGTGTATTCTTCTCTCGGTAATGCGGATGCTTCTTACACAAAGGGAAGGGGGCTGTAAAAGATATGTTTAACAATATCTATCTATGCATCCACACACACAAAACACACACACACACACACACACACACACACACACACACACACACACACACACACACACACACACACACACACACACACACACACACACACACACATTTTGTCACCTAGAAGTCCATTACTAGGCCACCTGACTACACTGCATACCCCATTCCATAAATTTTCCGGGATTATTTATATTTTTTTCATATTGTCAAAGTTATTAACGTTACAGTGATGATTATGATAATGATGATAATACGAGGGATGTTCAATGAGTTCTCGGCCTAACTCAGAAGGCACAGAATATAGACCAAAGATTCACTCAACTTTCTTTCAATAATTTTTTCAACGTAATCGCCTTAGACTGTGATGCCCTTCTGCAGTCTCGTCTTAGCTGCGAAAATCCGTCCCTGAAGATTGGCGGATTGAATCTCTCCTAAACCTCCACGACCTTCGCCTTGGTTTCCTCGTCATCAACGAAAGGGATACCCCGCAGCTGCTTCATGAGTGAGAAAAGGTGAAAGTTTAGGGTGTCAGATAGGTGGGAAAGGGGGATGGAACAACTTTTCCAAGCCGCAGGAAGCCACTTTGTTCATGGTCACCATGCCCTTGTGCGCAGGCGCATTGCCCTGCAAGAGAACACCTTGGGTCACTGTCCCTCGGCGTTTTTCAAGCAGAGCTTCCCAAGGCTTCCCCAGTAGATCAGTATATTATGGTCCTTTAATGGTGTGGCCATGATTCAAGAATGAGGATCCCCTCAGGGTCCCAGAACATTGTCATCATGACATTCCGGGACGACTTCGTAACCTTGAAATTCTATGGCGTCGAAGAGGAGGGACTCTTTCATTTCGTTAGATTCAGCTTTGCTGTCCGGATCGAGGTGAGGAACCGATCCTGGGTTACGATTCAGGCTATGAATCCCTCTGGATCCGCTCACATGAGGGTTAATATCTCCGCTGAAGTAATTTTCCGGTTCCTTTTCTGCTTAGGCGTCAGTATTTTAGGGACCCATCGGGCAGTCACCTTGGAAAGATTGAAATGATCCTGCAAAATGGTAACAATGAATCCATTACTTGAGAAGCAATATACTGCACCGAGATTCGGCGATTATTCATGATCATGCTCTTAACCATAGCCACAGTTTCCTTGGTGACTGCAGTTAATGATGGACCACCACTTCTCGGCCCTGCTTGAAGAGAGCAGCCCAGCGCTTGACAGTGGAAGAGTGAATGGATAAAACACTCTTCCGTGTTGATACTATGGCAAAAACCCATAATGTAAAAACTAGATTTATTAAAATGAGACTACAATTTCGAAATCCGCCTGGACCAGGCCTGAAGATGGAATCCAGATGGATTTCGAAACTGTAGTCTCATTTTAATAAATCTAGTTTTTGCATTGTGGGTTTTTTCTACCTCAGTGGAAGAGGGTAAGACACTCGTGCATCAACTCCCTTGGATCACGGAAAACTTTATCACAGCCCGTGTTCAGCTTCACTTATTTTGCCGGAAGGCGTAATCCTCACTCAGAAAAAGGCACTGTTGAACTGAATAAAAAACGTTGAGAGGATGACAGCCCATGCATTACTTATTGGAACATGTACGAACGTGTTATAGTTGCGGCGAGCCCCTGTTTCCCCTCCTTCTTAAGCGC
>NC_051386.1:50041695-50044195 GCF_015228065.2 Penaeus monodon | reverse complement strand
TTTCTGTCTGTTCTCCTTATTTTCCATTTTCTCTCTCATTTATCCTTGTTCACTCTCCTCTTTCTCTTTTCCTTAAGTGATAGAAACCACAAGGAAAGACTAGAGAGAAGGACTTTTCACAGCTGATGGCTATAGATAAAGAATCTGGAGATAGCAGATTATTATATAGTAGTATTGTTTGGATACACTAAAATCCCACGTCAAAGGTTTTCCCATGAAGAAAATGTATAATACAGTAACCATCTCTTAGGAAGGGTGCCACATACAGAAGGTTGACATCTGGATTGAACCTTTTCTAAATACGCCTGGAGTTACTTCATTC
This sequence comes from Penaeus monodon, assembly GCF_015228065.2. Classification (NCBI taxonomy): domain Eukaryota; kingdom Metazoa; phylum Arthropoda; class Malacostraca; order Decapoda; family Penaeidae; genus Penaeus; species Penaeus monodon. The sequence continues at coordinate 50,043,873 of NC_051386.1, read as the reverse complement.
TCTTATCCATTGGAATGTGAAATACTTTAGTCATAATTTACAGTAATGGGGTGTATTTCTTTCTATCGTGTTCTTTTACAAGGATTTTTATGATTAATCTTGTTTGATGTTTGTACGCCAAGATGGTTGAATATCTAATACGTTTTTTTTCGCAAAAACATCTGGGGGAAAATACTCACGATCATTTTTAAATATTCAAATAAAATTCAAATCCGTGTTTGGATAGCCAATACTTTAGAATCTACAGTGCCCCAAAGTTATCTGAAACGGTGAACTTTGCACTGTTTGCGAGTAAAATTTGTATGGTGACTACAGCGTAAGACGATCAAACCAGTCGTGCCATTGGTTTCATATTTGAATACGTATATTGTAATGTCAACAATGGAAATATATGTATCGACCTAACCAAACGTAAGACAAAGAAGTTATGTTAGTTAGTGTGTTTCGGTGAAATTCCGAGGGGCATAACTTTTGTATGTACATTTATGTATTTTGCAATACATACCAATCGCAATCAGTGCGTTTCATTTAAACTGTGTACCGGTAACGCCTGTCTATTTTGTTTTTGTTTTTCTCGATATATTGCCATGATGACAGAGTATTTTTATCATACGTGTCAATGAAATGATTATAACTAACGATCATGGATCTGAATGTTACTAGAGTCCAAGGTTACCTTTGATTCTACTGCGTACTGCAAAACAAATTTCAGAAACTGCAAAGGAATTCAACAATATGGAAAGCGCCTTAAATGAGGCCTGGGGGAGAGACGGGGGTGGGGGTTGGGGGAGGGGGTATTTTCTATAAGCAGCGGAATCCTTAGTTGTACTGCTTAATTGTACTGCTGATAATATTGGTAATGGTAATGATAAGGCTTATGTTAATGATGATAATAATGAAGATGATGCTAATGCTAATAATGCTGATGCTATTGATATGATAATGCCAGTGCTAATGGAGATAATCATAATGATAATATAACTTATAATTCATCTCGTGTTTCGTACGTCCATTCGTGCGTTTTCATTTTACGGCCGAAATAATATCATTTGACTTCGGGCTTTAAATTTCATTTTGATTTACGTCTTACTACTCTATGCCTGGAATTATATTCCATGTGTTTACGGATGTGAAGTCAATTCTCTAAAGTGTAAAATGATAGTTGACACCATAGATATTAAAAAATGATACTCATACATTATTACAGTCATTATTATTATTACTGTTATTATTATCATTCTTCTTCTTAGTTTATGCACATTATTCAAACGACTAGCTGAAGCGGGAGGTAAAGAAGGAAGGGAGGAAGGGAAGGGGAAAGAAAGGGAGGAGAAAGGAGGGGACTGGGGCTTAAAGAAAAAAGGGAGATGCAGAAGGGGAAAACAAAGGGGAAACGGAGGGGCCTGCAAGAGGAAAAGGAGATGGGTAAGGAGAGGGGGAGGGTAAAGGGAGAAGGGGTTCAGAGTAAAAAAAAGGGGAATGGGAGAGGGAGGGAAGGGGGAAAGAGAACGAAGGAGGTGGGGGGATCCAAGAGGGAAGAGGAGGGAAGTGGGAAGGGAAGGAAGGAAGATATGGGAGTGAGAGGGATCGGCAGAGCGGGAAAGGGATAGGTAGAAGGAGAAGGAGAGGGAGAGGGAGAGAAGTGCCTCTTATTCTTTTAGTTACGTGGAATTTTCACGGATCCCGCTTGTAATGATAATAATAATGATGCTTAAGATGATACGAGTACTAATGACAATGTTGATCATGATAATGATAATAATGATGATAGTGATAATAGTAATAATAATGAATATAATGATGATAATGATGATGATGATGATGATGAAGATGAAGATGAAGATGAAGATGAAGATGAAGATGAGAATGAGGATGAGGAAGATGAAGATGGTACATGAGGATGAGGATGATGAAGATGAAGATGAAGATGAAGATGAAAATGAAGATGATAATGATGATGAAGATGAAAATCAAGAAATGATGATGGTATTAATATTCAATACTATCATCATTATCAATATAATTGCACTAGTAACGGGAATTGACAGGGCAAAACAAAGTAACTTAATTTCGTATTCACTTTACTGAAGAAAACTTATGCTTACCACCCTCTACCGACTTTGTAGAATTCATGCTTTTACAATTTCGAGATTGATCCAAATATAGAATTATAGCTCT
>NC_051386.1:50034195-50039195 GCF_015228065.2 Penaeus monodon | reverse complement strand
AATGATATTTGGCAGAAGGGATGTCTATTGATACAGATCTATGGCGCTAAATTTCCTCATTTGGGTAACCAAAAAGTAGACAGGCCTCCGACCAAACCCCTCTGTCATTCTTAGTTAAGACAAATTCTAGGGGTGCTTTATTTAATATGTCTTAATGCACTTATAATATAAAAGAAAACAAACATTAGATATATTAGAATGCACGTAATAAATGGGGGTATATAAACAAAATAATCGAAGTTTTACTGTGAACATCAGAGCTAGAAATACTGCAGTATATTAATCGCAGTACATTAATTGAAGATACCTTATTCTCTCTCTCTCTCTCTCTCTCTCTCTCTCTCGCTGTTATATAGTGTAAATACTATACGCACATGTTAACTTTAAATCCTACACGTTTCAATCACATTTAAACTTTTCTCAATACGTGTTGAGACGAAAAAGGATGTCTTGAGAAATCCACGTTGTGGCAATGATTATTTATAGGACACGTGCACAATGTGTTAATAATGTAATAAAAATAAATCAAGATGGAACTTTCAGGATATTAGTTTTCCCCAGAAATAAAATAATAAAAGAAAATGAGATGAAAACATATACAAAACACACACAGAAAAACAGCAAAAAAAAAAAAAAAAAAAAAAAAAAAACACAGAACGACAAGAAAAGATAACCACAAATAAAAAAAATAATATATAGTTACAGACACTCACAAGATTAAGCCTGTATCCCTCCACCTTGAACCGAGGAGTGTGGTGAGCACAATGGTCAGTACTACACTATGTTTCTCTAACGCCTGCCAATAGATTTGCCGCTTGCTCCGCCTACTAAGCTCGGCTGTTTAAAGATGCATGCGATAATTCTTTTATTTTTCTATATTTTTTGTGTGAATATTTTAAAGATGATTTTTAATTACAATCTCTAGGTTAAGTATTTTTTTTCTTTCCATAATCACAAGCATTTCTTTTATGTATCCATATTGGTCTGAAAATCAAAATTTATACGTGACATGAGTGCAGCATATTGCATACAGTCAAATATGCACGTTTCAATATCTTAAAAAAAAAAAAAAAAATCGTGAATTGGTTACAGCACAAACACTAACATATTTGATGAACTTGATTAACTTATTATTATTATTGTTGTTGTTGTTTTTCTTGTTATTGTTGCTACCAATACTAATATTGTTAGAAAAAACACACTGCAAAAACTAGATTTATTGAAAATGAGACTACAGTTTCGAAATCCACCTGGACTCCATCTTCAGGTCTGTAGTCTCATTTTCAATAAATCTTGTTTTTGCAGTGCGGGTTTTTTCTACCATAGTATCAACACGGAAGAGTGTTTTACCATTCATTACTACTATTGTTACTATTATTCTTCTTATTCTTTTTATTGTCAATATAATAATTGTTATAGTTGCTGTTATTATTACTGTTATCATCATTACCATTATCATTATTAATATATATTTTTATTACTATTATTATTGATATTATTATCAACATCATTATGGTTATCATTATTACTGTGATTATTATTATTATCATTATCATTATTATTGTTGTTGTTATCATTCTTATTATCATCATTATCATCATCACCATTATTATATCTTATCATTACTATTATTAATACTGTTAGCGTTAGTTTTCATCACTGTCATTATCAATATCGTTATTAGTATCCTCATCATTATTACTATTATGATTATTAATGATTATCAATATTATCATTATTATTACTATTATGATTATCATCATAATCATCATTCTTTTTATTACAGTTATCATTATTACTATTATTAACAACATCATTATTATCATTATTCTTATTATTATCATTGTTATCATTATCAATATTGTTGTTATTATTATTGTTATTATTATTATTATTATCATTATTATTAACATTATTGATTATTATTACCATTATTATTGTTATTATTATGATTAATAATAATAATAATAATAATAATAATAATAATAATAATAATAATATTATTATTATTATTATCATTATTATTATTATAATTTTTATTATTATTATTATTATTATTATTATTATTATTATCATCATCATCATCATCATCATCACCATCATCATCATCACCATCATCATCATCATCATCACATCATCATCATTATAATAATAATGACAATTATTATTATCTCTATTAGTAGTATCAGGACCACCTTTGTTATCATTATTATTAGTAGTGTTAATATCATTTGAAATATAAGAATTCTTATTCTTATTCTTCATACTTCAATGCTATTACATTAACTTCAATATTACCGCCATTAATATCATTATTTGTACGTTATTCTTACATAATTTCTCCTTAACATTTAGCATTCCTACCGTGTTCATTGGATATTGATTAGATTTAAGTCCGAAAAATCAATATCAACAACAGCAGCAGTAAAATTCATAGTTATTTTTAGTGCTAGAATAAAAGACACTCAAGAGGTACATCTTTCAAAATGGTATAATTTTACAATTCTTGCATGTCAGTTTGGTTCGACTGAATTTTATGCATTTCTGTAATCAGACTGCATGTGAATGGGGAGTAAAATATATTGAGCTCCATGTTAATCTTGTCAATATATCACAAACATTAAAAAGAGGAAAATTCAATTCAATTGATACCCCATATCGCCAGCAAAGCCATTAAACTTGTCGCCAACTTGTCTGAAGATAAAGATGAAAAAATCCTATAGCTTCCATCGACTTCAGTAGCGAGTTTAGTCCAACCCCATTTTCTGTCCTAGCCAATCACGAACGCCTTTTAGGATATGTTGCAAGAAATGGACTAGTTGAACCGTATGCGTGGAGGTTATGTATTTTTATTTACTCACGTGCTGAAAGTGCCCCGGCGTTGATCGGGCATAAATTTCTTTTTCAGAACGTGAACTGCTGCACAGTGAATGAAACAGCAACTACAAACAGTACATTATTTGACCAGGTAGTATTTCTGGAACTCTATTCTTGTAAACAAACTATATGCTCTTTATTTTTGCATCTCATTTACAGAACCAACAAAATTTCAACACTATTGTCTCAGCTTGACACAATGTTTTGGTCCAAGTTTTACAAAATAAGGAAGCACTCTCGCAGTGTTATTCCTCATGTCAAGTTACCCCTATGGTCCAAACTCGCTAGGACAGTGGTTCCCGTTTTTTTTTATCAGGCGATCCCAACCATGCACCTCTAGACATAACCGCGACCCCAGTCTGTTCTACAATGTATAGGCTTGTATGATATATTACTATTTGTTGGCTGAAGAAAAGCATAATAAATATCCGTGTTAGAAAGGTACTGTAAGGTTGAAAAAGACGATATTAGCATCATAATATTGCCTTATTTCACAAAGACAAACTAAACATGTAATTATAAGTGCTTTCTATCAAATCATATGAATTGGGTTTAATGGGAGCCTTGGGCCTGGATCATGCTAAGTTTCTTTATTCATGGTTCAATTTTTGATGGTACTTAGAACTCCAAATCCTGATTCACACAAATATATTGTAGCAAAATGCAGTGGCACTTTTACAGCCTCACTTTCCAGTTTATATTATTAATTGAATATATACATAATCCGATAAACAAAAATCCACAATTACGATTATATTTTCTTTAGTTTAGATTTTTTATATATAGACCTCAATTTGGATGTAGGTAGGTGGAGACTCGTCTGATACAGGATTAGCGGTTAGGACTACTGCATTTTAGATTATTATGTAATAATCAAGCAAAATTTAGGCATGATCCCTCAACCAATATGTGACTACATGAATACTGAAAACATCTCAAGATTGAGAACGTCTGATATTTTGAAGTCTTGGCGACCGCACTTGGGTTCCCGATCCCAGGGTTGGAGAAGGCTGCGCTAAGGTCACAATGGACTGAATGCATAAGGAACTAGAACACAGACAGACAGACTGTGAGCTTTATTTAAAAGACATATTAATTTTCTTCATGTAAACGTTTTATTGTACGTTTCTCGCTGTAGTAGGGTTTATTTTGTTTGGATAATAGGTATAGAGCAACGAACAAGAAATTCCACAGTTTTCCACTGATTTTGCCTATTGCCAAAAGTCAGAAGATATTGAATTTTTAAAAAAATGTATATATATATATATATATAATATATATATATATATATATATATATATATATATATATATATATATATATATATATATATATATATATATATATAATTCAAGACGTGGAATCTTAATCAGGGAGGTGACTGGGGATGGATACACTCTTTACCCACACATATGAAATATTAATATCGTGGACCATGAAGTAACGGTTTTTATTTGCCTTGCATGAACAAATATAAGCTTGATGTTAAAAAGCCGTCTTTCTTATTCCCTCTGGAAGTAGGAAATCACGCGCAAACACGAACTGCTATAGCATTCACTGAAAATGTAGTTAAAACTATACAGAATCGTGATATGCAACATACTCATTTACTAATTTACAAATCATGAGTCAGTCAGAACTGTGTTGATCTTCGTTACCGTTTCAATCATAATAATTGGAAATTGCCTTTTAACGCTTTTCTGATTTCTTTTAGTTGTTTTACAGGCAGTGGTGGATGAACATGAGTGCAATGAAGGACAGCTGCCCGGATGGTTGGAGAGTATATATGTATATATATATATATATATATATATATATATATATATATATATATATATATATATATATATATATACATACACACACACACACACACACACACACACACACACACACACACACACACACACACACACACACACACCACAACACACACACGTACACACACACACATATATATATATATATATAATATATATATATATATATATATATATATATATATATATATATATATATAATGCACAATGTTATGGCAGTGATGGCTATGGAAATCGAGGCAAATCATGGTGGTGACAATAGAATGAATTTGGCTCATTTTTGTCCCAAGGCTTCGGAGCCCA
>NC_051386.1:50024195-50026695 GCF_015228065.2 Penaeus monodon | reverse complement strand
TATTCACATTGTCTACCCCTCACCTATATAAAGAGGGCCATTGGTGGAAATAAATGACTGTCAAGTCGAATGAGTGTTCCTCTCCATGGATGTTACTGTGACATGCCAACGAGACGGAATGAGAAAGGTTGTATCGGAGCCTTAGACATGCCAGTGTTAAGAGAAGCTGGGCGTGCTAATTTTCAAGAGATTTCAGTGTGCAGTGATTAATAAATACCTATACTGCTACTGCAGACCCTCATTCTTCTCTTGAGGGCTTGTAGGGTAATTTTATTTCAATTTACTATGGCGTAAACAGGGCCTACCTACTCTGGCCCTTATGCCTTTAACCCACTTCACGGGGCATCGCCACTTTGACAGTGTGACAAAAGGGCTGTTCTCACGGACACCCTTACATTATATACCCACCGCGACATTAATCAACAAAGCATATTATTATAAAGAAAGAATAATAACGCAGAAGACATTCATAGCAAGCGCATGTACATAGTAACCGCGATGACAAACATATACGAAAAATGTATATTATATTTTTACCATACCACCCAAAGCAAATAACTAAAGTGTAATTACCATTATAATATATGGTAATATCTCTGTCACGAGCCTTCAGCATCGGACCATAATGCTAGTGTTTCATCCATTCGGTTCGAACGCATGAGTAAACCCAATATGGACGTGATCGAAGGCGAATTATTTATTCATCTTACTCATTCATTCATTTTACCCTATTTTTCCCTTTTCTTGATTTGATTGTGATGAAAGATATAACAAAAATCCCGATAAGTACTCTTTAATGTAAACTCTTTTTGCCTGTTATAGGTTTGCTGTTCAATGTGGTGGTGTTGTGGGTCTGATGATGAAAGAGCAGGAAATAAATAGAAGAAATAATAAGGAAATAAAGAAATAAAAACAATGATAAAGAAAAAAAATGATAAAGAAAAAATAAAAAGAAAGATAATGATAAAGCATACATAACAAAATGCAAATGGGATTGTGATAAAAAAGTAGAGGAAAGAAATAATAAAAAGGTAAGACAGAGAAAGTAAAAAGTAAGAAAAGAGTAAGAATAAAGGGAAATATGAAGGGAAAGAGAGAGAAAGAGAGAAAGTAAGAACGTCAGAAAAAAAGATAAATAAAAGGAGAATTCGGATTGTGATAAACGAACAGAGGATAAAAGATACGAAAAACGAAAAAAAAAACTAAAAATAAATGGAAAATATGATCATAAGGATCGTGAAGAATAAAAATATAACGATGAGAATGATAGTGATGAGGCTGATGATAATGAGGATGTTCATGAGAGTGGAGAACATGAGAACGATGGAGGGCCTCATGAAACGGCTCTATGTAATTTTATCTTTAATCCAAAACAGAAAAAAAGCGGCGACAACGGTTAGAGAACAGTAGAGAAGATCAATAATAACAATACTGACGACTAGAGGCAACAAATAGCAACAATAACGATGGATATCATAAGTCCCGAGTCCTTCTTGTGTATCTTCAAAGGAGAGTTCAAATAACATTATGGTTTCTTTCCTCATAATGGACGGCGGTAATCATAGTAATAGATTTGGCCGAGTATTTTAATTATTTCTCTTCACTCAATCATACAGACAATCGTTAGCTTGACACAGAATGTTGATGATTTTAGTACATAAAATATACGTTATATTCAGATTTATTAAATGTCTTGAATCTTCCGAATTTGCCTTTACCCTTTAAGTTTGCGATCAGTGCAAGTATTTTGTGACTCTCCCTTTAGGTGGTAATCTGGATATGAGTTTCCTTTGACGATTATTGCAATGTCTTTTTCTTTATCTGATGTGTCTAATAATATCTTCTAATTTAGTTTTATATCTGCTGTGATCAAATATTGGCAGCATGCCAAACTCGCCAAAGGTAACATGACTCAATACATTGGTTGATATGACTTTTTTAGCGAGTTGCAGTGTGTTATCCATTTCAATTTAACCAGAGTGCCTGGAGTCATGTTACCTTTGGCGAGTTTGTCATGCTGCCAATATCTGATCACAGCATTATGTTCATGGAAAATGGATATCCTATTGCTGTTGTTTTTTTTATATATTTATAACGACTTTTTTCCAGTCTGATTCCATCACTGTAGTGTTTGTCATGATTCTTGTTAAGATGATATTGGTTATAATCAGTTTTATTGTTATTATTGTTATTGCTATTTTCATTGTCATCGTTATTGATATTGTTATTAGTATCATCATCGTTCATATCTTTTGCCAGTGTCTTACGTATTTTTTTTTATTCCTAATTTAATTTATAAAGTACGAAGTGACTTTTGTTTAGGCATAATCGTAAAACTTGCCTTCCCCCACACACCACATACTCGTTCACGCACACTTGCATGCAAAGGCTCAAACTGGCTACAGTAAAAAAAAAATTGTCATGGATTTCTTCACTGTTTTCGTTTCCTCGTAAATGCCACTGCAATGCCATGATTGAATAATAATTAAAAAAAATCTCT
>NC_051386.1:50016695-50019195 GCF_015228065.2 Penaeus monodon | reverse complement strand
GTTGTTGTGTTGTGTGTATGTGTATATGTTGTGTGTGTGCTGTACCGTATGATAAGTATTATCCAATACATGATTATATGATATTAGTGTGTATGGTTGTGTTGTTGTGTGTGTATGTTGTAGTGTGTGTGTGTATTGTGTTTGTGTATGTGTTGTCAGTGTGCATGTGTATGTATGTGTGTGTGTGTGGGGTGTGTGTGTGTGTGTGTGTCAAAGAAAATCTAACTTAAACTTTGATGGTATCAAAGAAAACGAGAACATGTGAACGGTAACTTAGATATTAGTCGCGGGATCCGCGCTACCCGCAATATATTTTATCCCCTCATTCTTATATCTGTTTATTTTTATTCTAGCTTTCAAGTTAAGGTAATTAGCTAGAATTCAGTTCTATAAGTATTTGCATTATTCTCATCAATCATATTTTTAATAATTTTGTCAGTACCTGTTTATCGTTATCCGTGGCCTTATTCTTGTGTTTTTAATAATTAATATAACTATCTCCATCATTATTGCGTATATCACAATCTTTATCATTGTTATATTATCTTCATTGGCCTCAGTTTATCATCATCATCATTATAATTTTTATTTCATCTTTTTTATCTAATGTTGTTAAGCCAAGACTGACAAAAAATACCATTATCTGTGTTATCACAATATTATTCCTATTTTCGTTGTTTTAGAATTATTGATATTACCAACTTCATCACCAAAATCATTATCATTATCATTGCCGTTACCAAATGATAATTTTGTCTCCACTACTATAAACTCAATATCGTTATTGTTCTCGCTGTTATTATCATTTTATCGTTATTTTTCTTCCTATTATCATTATAACTTTTGGAAAGGATATAAACAATAACAAGGACAGGTTTTTAATATCAACAATTTGCTATCACACCTACAGCGTTGATAGGTGTTTGAAGCAATCTATATCAATAACAATAAATATTCCAATAAATGCCACGTAACAAAATGTACGAGGACATTTTTATAACAAAGATAACATATTGCAACCATTCAGATATTTATAGATAGTAAAACTAACTTATATAACCGGAGACACCATTAAACAAAGTCAAAATTATATGAACACAGACACACACACATACGTATACATACGTGCTTGCGTGTGTGCATGTGTGTATGTATATGGAACTGTGTGTGTGTATGTTTTTTTTTTTTTTTTTTTTTTTTTTTTTTTTTTTTTTTTTCTTTGTGTGTGTGTGTGTGTGTGTGTGTGTGTGTGTGTGTGTGTGTGTGTGTGTGTGTGTGGTGTGTGTGTGTGTGTGTGTGTGTGTGTGTGTGTGTGTGTGTGTGTGTGCGCGCGCGCAAGTTTGTATGCTTGTGTACTTATGCATACGATAAATAGATAAATAGATACCAAAAACAGGGACAGATCAATATGTACCAGCATATGTATAATCTGTAATCACATCTAAATATATCTCATTATCACCTAACCGAGAAACAGAAAAAAACGAAAGTGTGAAAAACGAAAAGAAGTTTCAAGAAAGAAAAGAGGCCAAAAAACGGACACATGAAACACAAGTAGACAATCCGCAATCAAACACAATTTTACATTTTCCTTACAAAATATCTATGAGCTCCTCCCTGTGTTGGGCTGAAACCATGTTTTCGACCGCCGATTGACTCTCATTGCGTCATCTTCTCTATGTTCAGAACCTGGAGATTATATGTAGTCATCCACACAAAGATTCATCTGAAATATAAACGTTTGCTCAAATTAGGTGGTGTTAGGAACATTTTAAGATTGTAGTATAATAATCACATGGAGTTTATATATTAGCCCCAATTTCATGTACTGAAAATGGGAGGGAATAAACATTACTAGTTAATGGATATAAAAGTATTTGATCATATGCGAGACTTACACATTTGATCTAGTCTAACCCTTACAATCACCAACATATACTGTCCACAGATACAGACACACAAACAGACAGACAGACAGGAACTCACACACACACACACACACACACACACACACACACACACACACACACACACACACACACACACACACACACACACACACACACACACACACAACTAACCTGCAGGGCGGGGAACACATTTGTCTTTTTCGTAGTCGAAGAGATCGTTTCCGGAGCATCTCTCCAACTCGGCTTTCCACGTCCCGTCCGCTTGCAGGCGACACGTGAAATAGAAATCACACAAGTCCAACTCACCCTGTGGCGATAAAGGACAAAGTCATGATGAGACAAAAAATATCAGTCAAGTTAAGAATATCCTCAGGGAGAGTACGTTGATTCAAGGAACCAACAGTCATAGATTCACAAGAACAGAGAAACAGAAACAGACATTTACTGAATATAGCAATCAGCCATATGGCCCAAAACATGGAAATAACTTTACTTGGTCTGGCTGAAGATTTATATTGGTGAACCGTATGATAAACCTTAAATTTTACGTACTGTATATATAGCATATATAAAATAGATCTCGCAGAGAG
>NC_051386.1:49981695-49991695 GCF_015228065.2 Penaeus monodon | reverse complement strand
GTTTGCATGTGCTAAACCTAAAGCGTGCATGTGCAAAAACGTTAAATCGTGGATGTGCATGAATCGAAGTTCAAACGCGCGGATGTTTAAAGTCCGCAGGTAATAAACTTTAACATGTGCAAAATTCTAAATTCGAAGTGTGCAAATATACTAGACTTCAAATTGTGCATGTGCTGAAAGTGGGAATAAAAAGTGACAGTGCAATTAGACATTAAAAGTGCATGAAGACATTGTGCAGGTGTGAGACATTAAATTGTGCAGGTGTTTTAGGAGACGCCATCTGTGCAAGTGCTAAGTGGATGGACACCGAGACCAAGACAACAACATTAGGAAAGGGAGAAACGCCGGACAAAATATGCAGGATAAAGAGAGCTTCTACGAGACACCAACACTACGAAGGTATCACTGCCAGGTAGACCCGAGTGCAAGTGCAGATTACGGGACGAGTACAGACGAATGCTAAATGTGATACGTGCGGATGTCAAAGAATGGAAATGTGTGAAACCGTTTCCAAAAGTCCAAAAAACTTGAGGGGGAGAGAAAGTGAGCTGAAGCCAAAACACTGTTTACAGTGATTTTCAAAATTCTAATTTGCAAGAGGTGTGAAGTGTCAAACAGGACCTAACATGGCGTTGGTTTTACGAACGCGTTCAAAAGTTTTGATGTGTTCACTATCACGAATCATTAAGAAGTATCGTGCATAAGAGTAAGAAGAATATGCGAAGAGAAATGGCATGCAACAGCCAGATGCATCCAAGAGGCACACACACACACACACACACACACACACACACACACACACACACACACACACACACACACACACACACACACACACACACACACACACACACACACTCTCTCTCTCTCTCACTCTCTCTCTCTCTTCCTTCTCTCTCCTCTCTCTCTCTCTCTCTCTCTCTCTCTCTCTCTCTCTCTCTTTCTTTCTCTCTCACTTTCACACACACACACACAACACACACACACACACACACACACACACACACACACACACACACACACACACACACACACACACACACACACACACACACACACACACACACTCGTACTCAAACGCGCCACCAAATGATTAATGTAAATGAATCTTAAATATCTAATCGTCAACCAAAAATCGAAAATATTTACATTGTGACGATATGATGTCAAAATGAAGCCACCACCTCAGGTACTGCATGATGCTGCATGGTGTTGCCCCAAGAGATACGTCTGGCTGGGAGTTGTCAATGCGTAAAGCGAACGTTCACAATTGTCATGCATAAGGACAAGAGACCCAAGCAGACGTGCTAGTGCCTGGCGCTCGGGCATTCGTGCATAGTTGGTCTTCGAGAGTGCATGAGGCATTTGGTTTTGTGTACGAGTGCTCTTGAAATGTGCATGTGAATATCTGTTGCAATTAATGCTCAAAGGCTGAAATGTTTACTCTGCAAATGAGTGTGTCAAGTTCTTCAAGACAACTGCATTAGGTGGAAACTGCATAGTTAGGGACACGACTTCTAGAAATTTTGAAGAGGTAAATTTTGTTGCATTTCATTTTCATATAGGTCATGTATTTAATCTTTTAATTATTACTTTTATCTTACTCCACGGCAATCAGCATAACATTTCACACTTACAGAACATTGCATATCTCATTCTCACCTTTGCTCTTTTGATTTACCCCTTCTGTCTCCTTCAAATACATTACTCGTCTCAGAAATAATTCAGCAGTGCATCCGTAAATTGCGTAAACCCTGATATGACATTACGTAAGTCGAGGGGCAAAGTTGTTTAGGAAGTGTGGGATTGGATTTGGGGGTTGAGCCATGATCAGACTCACCAGGTTGCTATGATGGAGCCACCCCAGTCTGCTCATTCCTACAGTACCTCAACCGATATATAGCAGTGACTGTACGAAAAGCTATTGATTGTACCCTTATTGCTTTCGGTCGCGTGCGCGGGGCCCCGACCGTACACTTGAGCCCTGGCCTCTTGCAAGCCGGTTTTGGGGCTCAGCCTGCACTTGACCCTGCCCACTTTCGGGTCGCACAAACTATCTGTATCGAACGTCGCCTTCTTCTACCCTCCGAGGCGAGCCCGCACACGACGCCAACCGGCTCTTGCCTCATTATTGCTGACATGTGGTGACACTGGCGCGTCTACACTAAGACAACACTACATATAGCAACATTAACAAGCTCTCAGCGCCCTCCTCCGTGGCCGCAGGTTGTTTTGAAAGTGTCTGCTCATTAAATACAAGTATCAACCTCGAGGTACGTTCTCCTCGGGAAGGAGAGTGTACCTCAAGTCACCACAATATACATTTGTGTCGAGGACGTCCTCGGCGTAACATAATGTTTCTCTAGCGACCATTGCTGGTGGCTCTCGGCCGGGTCAGGAGTGGAAGTCCTGCTTTGTACTACCACGTCTTCTCAAGAATCCCTCGTGACCTTCTTCTAAGAGTTCTTCCTCAGTGAAGTGAGGTCGCTGAAGGTCACCTTCGAAGCATCTACTTCAAGACTGCCCATTCCTTCCCCTACGAAGCTGAGACGCCCCGGCAACGCGAAAAGGGGCTTTACAAGTCATAGCCAAGACGATCAAGTTCTTCCAGCATGAAGTCGATGTCCTCCCGCCTGACGGCCTGGGAGGAAATGATGTTCCTGAAGAAGTTGGGGTGGTGGTCTAGGGGCTGATAGCCGATCATGAGGGTTCCCGCGGTCATCATGCGGCCCTTGAGGATAGGCTGGATCTGAAGAAGGGAAAAAAGGCTCAGCAAAGGCTCAGTGCACTCGATTAAACAAGGTAAAATGAAATTCGACATAACAGAATAGATTCCACTCTGAACAACCTGACGACTGGATATACCCATTTCATTCAATCATTACGTCTCCAGCATGGCATGAAAACATACGACCACGACGCCGACCAACATCACCGGAACTTACCTCTCCCAGGAGCTTATGACGTTCGGGTCCGGGCTTCATGGAGCGGAGGCGGTGAGGGACGTACCAGAAGCACACGTTGGTGCACTCGGGCTCGTCGTTGAGGAATTCGAACTTGTCTGGGTGCTGCTTCATGCGCCTCACCAGGTATTCCGTCATCTCGAACAGGTGGTCGATGTGCTTCTCGAAACCTTCGTCGCCCTGCAAGGAATCGGCGGCGTCACAAGGAGTGGAAACCAAGACCGTCGGAAAGGGCCGCCGTAATCAGTCAGAAAGAGCAATTATGATTACTCAGAAAGAGCAACTATAATGAATCAGAAAGAACAAATATCATTATTTAGAAAGAGCAACTATACTTAGATAGAAAGAGAAACCGTACAGTCTAATAGTAATTTATATAACACGTGCCATTTACTCCATGTGAAACCAAACAGGTATTAGCATTATTATGAATACTGTTATCAGCGATTATTTTTTCATATTCCTTTCTTAGATCGCGTGAATAAATAGTTTAATTACAGTAAACAGAAGAGTTCCATTAGGATTATGATCCCGTGAGAGATCCCAACATTGAAAATAAGAGTATGTGGTCTGGTAACAATCTCTGACAGATGCCCACCATCCTACGCAGCCTGAATTATACAGGGCTTCTGTGGGTAATTATAATACGGGGTACAAAGTTCTTCTATCTCTCATTTCCCTGCCCCTCCCTCCCTGCCTCCCTTTCTCTCTTTCCGGTCCCTCCCCTCCCTTTTTCCCTCCATCTTTCACCTCGCTGACCCTCCCTCCCCCCTCCATTCACCTCCCTTCCTTCCCTCTCTCCCCACCTTTCACCTCCCTCCTTCCCACCCCCCTCATCTCTCCCTCACTACCCCTTCCTCCCTCCGTCACCCCTCCTTCCCTCTCAACAACCCAACCACAACGTGAACACCAACGAACCTTGGAGCGCCACATCAGCCACAGCTTGAAGATGTCATTGTGGCGACCGCACTGGATCACCTTATCTCCCGTGTCGTAGTTGACGTCGTAGGGTTTGTCTTGCTGGAAGAGGTAGTCGGCGCACATCTGGTTGCAGGATATCAACAGGCCCTGCGGATGGAGGCGGGGTTAGGGGCGTGGCGAGTTAGGGGCGTGGCGGGTTAAGGGCGACTGGTGTCTGGTTTGTGCTTTTTTCGTGTCGCGTGTTTTTTTTATGATGAGTTTATCTTTGATGTTGTGATAATAATAATAATAAATGCTTAATGTTACTATTATTATTGTTAATAACAATAATGATGATAATACTAATAATAATGATAATAATAATAATAATAATGATAATAATAATAATAATAATAATAATAATAATAATAATAATGATAATAATAATAATAATAATAATAATAATAATAATAATAATAATAATAATAATAATAATAATAATAATAATGATAATTATTATTATTATTATTATTATTATTATTATTATTATTATTATTATTATTATGTCGTTGTTGTTGTTGTTGTTGTTGTAATTATTATTATCATCATCCCCGTTATTGATTTTGTTATCATCATCATCATCATCATCATCATTATCATAACCACCACCATTCCTGTTATTTCTACCCTTATAACTATCTTAACAAAAATCACAACCAATGACATGATCCCAACCGACTCCTTACGAATTCCTGATCACCTGGTAACTAACACCACGTAGTCTTTTAATCCGAACACAGAACACTCACGTCCTCTTTGAAGTGCACGGTGGAACACTGCAGGAGGACGCCCATCAGTTTGTGTGGATTCCAGGTGAGCGAATTTGAACGCTCCACGCCCGCCATCTTGTGACGCTGGTTCTTGGAGAGCAGGACACCGCCGCCCCAAGCAGCCTGAGGGAGAGGGCGTTAGGTGGGCTTTTAGGGGGGGGGGGTTCTGTTTGATTGTATGTTTGGCTGTGTGTCTTTTTCTAACTGACGATGTTTTTTTTTATGTCTGTCTGTCTGTCTATCTACCTATCTATCTATCTATTTATCTATCTATCTATCTATCTATCTATCTATCTATCTATCTATCTATCTATCTATCTATCTATCTATCTATCTATCTATCATCTATCTATCTATCTATCTATCTATCTATCTATCCGCAAGTCTGTATATTCCGTATATCTGTCTTTAAATTACTATTTTGATTTCCAGATCCCTCTCTCAATCACTATGTCAACCTTCTGCCCACCTTTCTACTGATTATCTTTTCTCTTGAACGAAAAATAACCAATTTTGAAGTGACAGGAAATCCCATTTATTGCATCTATAGAGACAATGAAGTACACAGGATTAGAACCCATTTGCGAGGACTTACGTCGACGTGGAACCAGAGTTTGTGCTTCTCGCAGACGTCAGCGATGGCGTGAAGGGGATCGAAGGCGCCCATGACGGTGGTTCCAGCGGTGGCGCAGACGAGGAAGGGAATCTTGCCCTTTGCCTTGCACTCCTGGATGAGGCGGTCGAGCTCGGATGGGATCATGCGGCCTCTGGTGGAGACGAAGTGGGTGTAAAAGGGGTGTGATGCTACTTATACGATGTTCGTGTTTTTTTTTTCTTTATTGCATTTTTTTTTTCCTTATAGTAGTCCGCATTCCATAGCGAGAATTCCTAATGACGATGCGTAAATTTCGAAAGACGGGTGATTCTGATTCGCAGATTGATCAGTCTAGTGAGATATCACGTGACCAATCGTGACTTACTTTTCATCGACGGGAACTTCAATGCAGTTGTCAGTGCCAAGGCCCATGGCAGCTGCAGTGCCCATCATGGAGTAATGGCTCTGAAAAAGGAAAGAAGGGGCAAGTCAAAGGGTTTTCTCTTTGCGTTTCATTTCGTGCAAAAAAAGGCTTCGTGTGTATAAATAGAAAGAAGTAGTGTTCGATTCATGACTACTTAAGTCTTCTGTGAGTACGCCTGAGTGACGAGTGCATGGGCAAATAAAATGACAAGTTGGGAAGTTGTCAGAGGTGATAGGAAGGTATGAGGATTAACAGGCGAGCAGACGAAACTCACGTGAAGAGAAGTGAACATGCACAGCTCGCCGGGGAGAGCTCGCAGACCCTTCTTCTTGTAGTCCGGGAACATCTTGTGCCTGGCGACGAGGGCGGCGTACAGGTTGCTGATGGAGCCTCCGGGAGCGAGGATGCTGTCGCCCTGCTTGTAGCCGATGATCTCTCTCATGTGGCGCATCGTGACCTGCGAGGGAGGTGTTGAGGTGCAGGGGTTGGGTGGGCTATTTTATCTCATTTATTATTATTATTATTTTATTGTAAGGTTTGGATTTCTGTTGTTTTTCTCTCTTTCTCTCTTCCTCGCTTTCTCATTCTAACTCTCTCTCTCTCTCTCTCTCTCTCTCTCTCTCTCTCTCTCTCTCTCTCTCTCTCTCTCTCTCTCTTTCTCTCTTTCTCTTTCTCTTTCTCCTTCTCTCGCTCGCTTGTTCAAAGAACAAATGTTTATCACACACACACACACACACACACACACACACACACACACACACACACACACACACACACACACACACACACACACACACACACACACACACACACACACACACACACACACACACACACACACACACACACACACACACACACACACACACACACACAACAAAACACAACACACGAACGCACACCACAGCACAGACAAACGCCAACATACCTGTTCCATGAGGATGAAGACTGGAGCAATTTCGTAGGTGAACATGTTGGTGTTTGCGGCGGCGGTCAGCCACTCGCCGGCCAGAGACACCACTTCCATACCACATGACAGCTGGTTCATGAAGCGAGGGTGACCTGGGAGAGAGATGAGGCGGAATTTAAAATGGGTCGGAAAGGACCAAGGAAAACGACCAGTGACGTGTAAAGACAGCGCAGGGTTACTGTATTTTCTGTTTTTGATAGTAGGTCGGGGTATTTTGAGTTGGGATAATATGATAAAATAATTTGTGAGATGAAAAGAAATGATGTAAAGTGATAAATCGCTTGACACAGATGAACAAATTACGAATCAACATATGTATTAATACTGTATTATTATATATGGATAACGGAAAAATTATGAACACGATAAGCAATACGGATCATTTATCTCTAAATTAACAAACTAGGCAAATCAATCCAAGTTCACGACGCAAAGAAAACGTCGCACCAGTTCATCGCAATACACACGGATTTTCCCGGTAATTAAACACGTTATTTTACGGCGACATTCTCCTCACCGGTTTGGCAACATCTGAGCTCTATCAGTGCCATAAATTTCTGACACGAGACGCACTGCCGCACTCCTTGCCGACGCAATGGCTACGTCACTCGTAAAGAAACTATGTTATACGTCTCCTCAAGGGGATGGTTCAGGACGGCTCGTTTCTGGTGCCGCATGGACGCTGCTCTGCATAATTTCCCCCGATTAAGTACCGGTGATAAGTGGTTTTAATAGCGCTGGGAAAAGAGGCCTGCCGCTCGCCCATTCATTTATTCCGTTTGTCTATCAATTCATCCATCAATTCACCCCTATCTGCCCTCCCTTCCTCCCCTTTCATCCCCCCCTTCTCTCTCTCTCTTCGCGCTCTCCTCCCCTCGCTCCCTCGACCCTCGTCAAACTCCCGACCGCCCACCGCATCCCAGACCCCATCCTGGCCCCCAATCCTACCCCTTTCTCGACCCCCAACCTCTCGACTCTACCCCTAATCCTACCCCATCCCCATCACCTCACCCCATCTCTCCCCATCCCTTTCCCCTCTCCCCACCCCATCCCCGACATCATCACTCGACCCCATCCCGACCTCCTCCCCGTCCCCCTACCCCACCCCCGCCCCCGGGCCCCCGACCCCACACGACCCCCATCTCCTCCTGTTTCAATTACATGCGAAATCCTTCCCATTACTCCAGCCCACCATTGTTTCAGGGGACGGACGCCAGAGGGCCACTGCTGTTCATTCTTTTTAGGCTGTTTTTCTTTCTCCCTTTTTTCCCTCTCTCTCTCTCGCCTTTTCCCCTACTCTGTCTTTCCCCTCATTTATGCTGGTTGTATTCTTGACTTATTTTGCGCTTTCCGTTTCGTCTTTGTTTTGGTGACCTCTTTTATTACAGCTGATTGGCTGATTTATTCAAATATATCTCTTCATGATACAGCATTCCCTTTTCAAATCTATTTTAACGCACTAACATGCTATTCATACTTTTTCGTATAGCCTCTGAATTCCTTGGAATATTTTTTAGTTATAAATGGCGTCTCATTATCTCATAATGGCATCATAAACTTCCAACAATGAAAGTGATAAAATCTCATTAATTTGTGATTACGTGAAAATAAACTACTTTAAATATTCTTCTGCATTTATATTTCTTGTTGATTCTATTTTTTTTTTTGGTTTCCTTTAGCTATTTAAATTATTCTCTCTCTTTAGTTTTTTTTTCTTTTATTTTCCCTCCATCGTCCTTGTTTCATTTTCCATCCATCTCGCTTATTTTGGGCTTTGTTCTATTTATCCTCCAGTCCAGTTCCAGCTTATCCTCGCTATGAATGTTTATTTTCTCTTTTTTCTTCGTCTTCTATCTCTCTCTCTCTCTCTCCTACTCCTCCTCCTCTTCTCTCTTCTCCCTCTCTCTCTCTCTCTCTTCTCTTCTCTCTCTCTCTCTCCTCTCCTCTCTCTCTCTCTCTCTCTTCTCCTCTCCCTCTTCTCTCTTCTTCTTTTTCCCCCTTCTGTCTCTTGCTCTCTTCCTCCTCCACCTCCTCCCTCCCTCTTTCTTTGGCTCCCTCCCTCTTTCTCTCGTTCTTCTTTTTACCCCCCCCCTCTTTCTCCTACTCTCCTCCACCTCCTCCTTCCCTCTCTCTTTTCCCGAGGTCATCCACCCTGACACTCGCGGGTCACCTCACGCGCCTCCTTTCCTCCCCCACCACCTCCCTTCTTTCCTCCCCTCCCTTCTCCCTTACCCTTCCCCTCTCTCCCCTATCCCCCCCCTCGCTCGACTTCATCCCTCCCTTCCCTCCGCTCCTCTGCCCCCTCCCCCCCCTCCTCCGAGCCCCCAAAAGAAGAGGAATCTGCCCAATTGATAGAGACGGTAAGTGCTCTCTTGGGAGCCTTATCCCGCCGCGCCATATTTCACTAGCCGGCTAGGGGATTTCCCCGAGCTTCCGGGGAGATTTGGGGATTTTTTTTCGAGGGGGAAATGGTATGGTGTAGGGGTGAGGGTAGGGTGGGTGGGTGGAGAGGGAGAGGGTGGGTGGAGTGAGGGTGAGAGGAGAGGGTGAGGGGGGTGGGAGGGTGGGTGGAGAGGGAGAGGGTGGGTGGAGAGGGAGAGGGTGGGTGGGGAGGGTGAGGGTGGGCTGAGAGGGTGAAGGTGGGTGGAGTGGATGAGGGTGGATGGAGAGGGAGAGGGTGGGTGGGGAGGGTGAGGGTGGGCTGAGAGGGTGAAGGTGGGTGGAGTGGATGAGGGTGGATGGAGAGGGTGAGGGCGAAGGTCGGGAAAGAATGAGGTTTGGGGTGATTGGTATGGAAGGAGGAAGGGAAGAAGAGAGGGAAGAAAGATGGTACGGAGGAGACTGAGGAAGGAAAAGAGGGTACGAAGGAAGGAGGAAGAAGGAATGTAGAGAGAGAAGGAGAGAGGGAGGGAAAAGTGAGCAGAATGAGGGATGGAGTTGGTGGAAGGGTGGAAAGATGAGAGAGAGAGAGAGAGAGAGAGAGAGAGAGAGAGAGAGAGAGAGAGAGAGAGAGGAGAGAGAGAGAGAGAGAGAGAGAGAGAGAGAGAGAGAGAGAGAGAGAGAGGTGGATAGGGAGGGAGAGAAGGGGGAAGTATGGAGAGAGGGAGGAAGGGAGAAGGAGAGGGATATATATATATATATATATATATATATATCATATATATATATATATATATATATATATATATATATATATATATGAGAAGAGATAGAGATGGAGAGAGAGAGAGAGAGAGAGGAGAGAGAGAGAGAGAGAGAGAGAGAGAGAGAGAGAGAGAGAATGAGAGAGAGAAGAGAGAGCTGTTCTACATATTACCT
>NC_051386.1:49966695-49976695 GCF_015228065.2 Penaeus monodon | reverse complement strand
TCCCTCCTCTCCCCTCTCTTCCCTCCTCTTCCCTTCTCTCCTCTCCCCTTTCATGCTCTGGCCTCCTCTTCCCTTTCTTTCCCTTATCTCCCCCTCCCTTCTTACCTTCCCATCATCTCCCCTTTTCTCCCTCTTCCATCCTTCTCCTCCCCTTCCCTTCCTCTTTTCCCTTTAAATCTCCTTCCCACCCTTCCCATCCCCCATTTTCCTTTCTCCTCCCTATCTTCTTCCTTTCCCTTTACTCACCTTTTTCCTCCTTCCTTTCACCCTTCTCACCCTTTCACCCCTTCCCTCACCCACCCCTTCTCTCCCTCATCTCCAGTTTTCTCCTTCATCCTCCCCTTCTCTCCCTCACCCTCCCTCCCTTTCCCTTCCCTCCCTCCCTCCCTCTCTCTGCCTCTCCAGCCCGGAGTGATTGATAGCCTCTCTTTTTACACTTAAAATGACCTGGGAAAATATTTTTCAAAAATAATATCCTGGCCAGATTAACTTTCGAGCCATCATTTGTAAAAAAATGGGGTCCATTTAATAACTAATATCTAATATCTAATATCGGCTTGTTTGGTAGTGAAGATTAGTAAATTACTTATGTTGTTCGAAATTTGGCCGACGATAAGGTCCTGGAAAGTATTATTGTTTCTTAACACAACATTTGTGATATTACTTTCATGTTATCATTTTTTGTATCATCAATCTACCTATCTATCTATCAGTCTATCTTTTAGTTGTATATTCACTTATCTAGCTGCTTTTCTGCCTTTGTTCAGATGTGTTAATTGTGTGAATTTGTGTTCGTACTTGTATGTTTGCGCGCGCGTGTGTAAGTGTATGCATTTCCATATTTGTCTATGAGTATGTGTTCGTGTGGGCATCTGCATAGGCAACCGCTTGCATGTATGCATACAGGTCCATTAGCTCATAAAACAATGCTTGAACTAACCTAATACGGAGCATCAGAACAACATCACCGTTGCATTATTTGCATAAAGTCGGCAATGTTTCCGCCTTGAACACGCACGCAAGCCAATCGGGGTTTCCGGAGCATGAACGGCATAGCGGCATGAGCAACATTGCAACACGAATGGCTGTGCAATGAGGCCGAGCGGAGAGAGCGTGAGATAGAGCAAGGCATCTCGCCTCTGCAAGGACACGCTGATATTGCATTGATCGCACCGGCGTGTGTTGCATAGCTCGGGAAGATGCAATCATGCCATTGACCATTAGCATAACTCATTCATGGTCGAGTACGATACACTTGGGAGGAAACGGAGTGTTAATTAGGTGAGGTAATTAGGTTCTTGAGGTCCATAAATTAGCGATTTACCATTAACTACAGACCGATACGGTAACAATTGGCGAAGGTCTAAATGGCTTAGCAGTATTTACGTTCTCAATTGCACGAAGAAAACTTACGGATTCATATGGAAAAAAAGATGGAAAGAAAAGAGCAAAAATAATAATGATAAAGTATAGAGAAATCTTATAAAAGGAGTTCAGAAGAGAAAACAATAATAATAATAATAATAGTGGTAATAAAATGTTAACGATGACGATTATCATACACACATATACCATGGGTCAATAAAAGTAATAATGATAATAATAATAATAATAATAATGATAATAATAATAATAATGATAATAATGATAATAATGATAATAATAAAAATGATAAAAATAATGATAATAATAATGATGATGATAAAAAATTCAAGCTATATAAAACCAGCGACAAGAAACAACATCAGCAAAATCGAACCCAACTGCAACAGCCACAGCCATAATCAACAACATCAATCAACGCCATCAATCAACAGCAATAACCAAGAGCAACAACGGCACCAATAACAGCAACAGGCGCGGCGACGTCAGGGCGGCCCCTTGTGTCCACGAGAAGATTACAGCGTTCCCTTCAATAACCTTCCTCGACAGCGCTTGTGATTGGTCCAGGACCCCGAATATATTATACAAATGATGGGCCTCGAGAGCGACAGGAATTTTATCAAATCTTTCATCTATCTCTCTCTCTCTCTTTCTCTTTCTCAATCCCTCTCTCTCTCTCTCTCTCTCTCTCTCTCTCTCTCTCTCTCTCTCTCTCTCTCTTCCTCTCTCTCTCTCTCTTTTCCTCTTCCTCTTTCATTCACCCTTTCCCTCTTCCTCTCTCCCTTGATTGCCGGAGACTCGTGATACTGTGATTGATCTGTTGGATTAAGGAGACAGCTTGACGTTTTATCCTATGTGGTGCGTTTTCTGTTTTATTTATTTATTTATTTTCTTTCCTTTTTGGGTGGATTATTTTTGGATATTTTTTTTTATGTATTTGGTCTTAGTGTTGGTGTTTTATAAGCTTTTATGTTATTAAGTTTGATGTTTTTACCCACTTTTACCTTATAAAGATCGATGTTTTACCCACTTTTACCTTCCTAGTCTCCATGTTTTACCCACGTTTACCATAATAGGCTTGTTTATTTTTTACCTATTTTTTTCTTGTTTTGGGGGTCGAATACGTTTTCATTGGGTTCGATTTTGCTGTAACTGCCTCCGGGGTTTGACATCTTACCCCTTGAGATAGGTTCCTTTCCTTTTCACCTTTTTGGGTAAGTGGGAGGATCGCAAGGCAGGTGGCAAGGGAAGGGGGGGGGCGAGGGAAAGGAAAGAGGACTATTGTGTGCATTTTTTTTACCTTTTCGCTTTTTTTTTCTTAGCGAAGACATTGTATTTCTGTGGAATAATTTGGCGAGTGATATCGGCTGCTTTAGTGGCAAAGGAAGTGGATTTGGGAGGTGGAAGAGGGAGAGAGGGAGGAGGAGGAGGAGGTGGAGGAGGAGGAGGAGGAGGAGGAGGAGGAGGAGGAGGAGGAGGAGGAGGAAGAGGAGAAGGAGGAAGAGGAGGAAGAGGAGGAGGAGAAGTAGGAAGAGGAGGAGGAGGAGGAAGAGGAGGAGGAGGAGGAGGAGGACGAGGCGAAGGGAAGGGAGAGGGGGATAGAGGAGGAAAAGGAGGAGGATGAGGAAGAAGGCAAATCTGACCTTTTCCTTCGGCCTTTGACCCCGGGTCTTTTGTGAGTCTTCAAAATCATCGAGGTTATTGGACTTACTGAAAAAAAAAACATATGCGTGTTTTTGGAAGTAAGAGGAGAACCTTTTCAGCGTTCAATCTATCTTTTCTTCAGTTATATATCGGTACATTACTTAAATTTTCAGCAATCTTTGCCTCTTGGGTTTTAGACGTACTTAATATTTGTTTACCACTTTCATGCACGCATTCACGGTCAAATTTTGCAACAATAATAACAGTAAAAATAGAAAATACAACAAAACAGAGATTAAAAGCAACCCTTCATATATGTTCCCAGCCCCTTTTATTCGCATTTTTTTCCTCTTTTTCATTCCCTTCCAACTTCCATCCCTCCATTAAACATTCCACTATCTCTTTCTTTTCGATTTCACCCTCATCCAATTTCATCCGCGTTCCTCATCCCTCCGTCCACGTCCCTTATCCTTTTCATCCATCTACTTTCCCTCTACTACACTTTCTTCATTCTTCCATCTCCTCTAGTTCTACACGCACTCCATTCTTGTATTTATCTTATGCCTCCACCTCTTCTCTCCCTCCATCTCCCCTCTCTGCTTCCTCCCTCCTCCCTCCGTGCAACACCCTTCTCCCTCATCCAAAGAATAATAAAAATATCTTGTGAACCATTTTTTCTTGTTTTTTTTCCAGCCTGATGGACAGTAATCAACATGGGAACGAAATTTATATTGTATACAGCCTTTTGCCCTTTTGCTAAGGACTGCTTGTGTTTGAGTTAATGTCGTAGCGCACTTTGTTGGGTGTCAAAGGGGTATATAAGTGTGTGTGTGTGTGTGTGTGTGTGTGTGTGTGTGTGTGTGTGTGTGTGTGTGTGTGTGTGTGTGTGTGTGTGTGTGTGTGTGTGTGTGTGTGTGTGTGTGTGTGTGTGTGTATGTGTTTGTGTGTTTGTGTGTGTGTGTGTTTGTGTGTGTGTGTGTGTGCGTGTGTGTGTGTATATGTAATATATATTTTCAGTGTATACACAGATATGAACATTCATGAGCTCTCTAACCTCGCTAACCTTATATACAAATGCACAAACATGCAAAAACAAACCTACACAGATTTATAAATATACATGCAACGCAAATACAAATGATCACGCATCTACCCACACACACACACACACACACAAACACGGACGCACACATAAACAAAAACAAGTAAACACACAAGAAGACATAACGGAACACACACACAAATACACACAATTACACACACATACTAGAACAACAGCAACACAAAAGCACACTAATCGAACACCAATACACCCACACAATATTCACACAAACACACATACACAAATACACTCAAACACGCACACCCAGAGATAAAAAAAAAAAAAAACACGCACAAACAGAACATAGATATGCAAAAAACAAACAAATAAAAACACACACAAACAAACAATATGCACACAAACAGAACACATAAAAAAACACACACACACACAACGGAACGCCGACACACATATATTATGGGATAAAGCCAATAAAACAGGCGATTAATAAAACAGGAATGCGCGGCGACGGCGCACAGCTATGTCTGGAATGTAAACTCTCCTTGTCGGGGATGGGAACAGGGGGGGGGGGGGTAGAGGAAGGCGAAGGAGAGAGAAAACGACGAGGAGAGAAGAGGAGGAGGAGGAGAGACAGAGAGAGAGGGGAGGATAAAAGATCAATACAAGTGCAAGAGAGTTAGAGGAGAAGAGAGTAAGAGTGAGAGAGGAAAGAGAGAGGGAAATAGAAAGGGCAAGGACGGAGGGATGGAGGGAAGGAGAGAAGGAGGGAAGATGGGAGGGAAGATTGGGAAGGAGGGATGGAAGGAGGGAGGATGGGAGGAAGAAAATAAAGACGGAAGAGGTAGGAGAGAACGGAATAGAAAGAAAGAGAGTCAGCTAGCACGAGACAGAGACAGAGAAAGAGAACGAGAGAGAGAGAGAGAGAGAGGAGAGAGAGAGAGAGAGAGAGGAGGAGAGAGAGGAGAGAGAGAGAGAGAGAGAGGAGAGAGAGAGAGAGAGAGAGAGAGAGAGAGAGAGAGAGAGAGAGAGAGAGAGAGAGAGAGGAACGAGAGCGAGAAAGAGAATGCGAAGGAAAGAAGGAGAGAGATACAGAGAAGCCAAACCTTAACGAAAGCGGAGCAGAAACAAAAGACCAAAAATGAAAAGAACAGAATGGAAGCAAGGTGCTCGGAAGCCGGAGTGAAGAGATGGGGGGGGGGGTGTAAGAGCCGGGAGGAGGAGGGTGGGAGGGGAAAGGGGGAGGGGGTCGTCAGCTGTGAGGGCAGTGGTTGGTCGGTGTTCTGAGGGGGAGAGGGGGAGGGGGGGATCAGAGGGTGCTGCTGCTGGAGACAGATGTGCCGCTGACGCCTGATTGATACCAACTTCACGCTGACGCAACCGATAACTAACACGAAAGTTAGTATTATGTGTATTATGTGTTTTTCTTCTCTTTTTTGTGTGTATATGTTGGATATAAATTTGAAAGTCTGATATGAAAACTATATTAATCATCGTAGAAATTGCCACAACTACTACTTCTACTACTACAATTACTTCTACTACTACAATAACTACTACTACTACTAATTCAACTTCAATTACTATCATTATTATAATGCTCATCATCATCTTCATTACTGTCATTTACATTATCTTCGGTCTTGCTTCTGTCGTTATTATCATCAATATTATTACTGTTTTGTAATAAATATCTGCCTAAAAGAGTACTAACAATGATCTTTTCCACGTATATATCACAATAGTCATCTACCATAATCTACAGTCATGTATCAATCAAATTTGCAAGTGATAAAGCAATGCATTTTTCCCCTTGTGTGTAATCCTAATCGATTATTTACACAGTTAATGGTAATTCTAGTGTGTATTTTCACAGCTAACGATAATCTCCTGTAAAAATATTCATAGCTCACACTATTCCTTGTTTCTGTTGATGCTTTTCGCAGCTAATTCATCTTTATCACTAGTGGTAAATTTCAACGTGCATTCTCACGGCTAAAAATAATCACTGATGAAAATATTAGATAAAAATAGAAAAAAAAGGAAAAGCGGAAGAGAAAAATGAGAAAATGAAAGAGGGAAATAAGTAAAATATGAGGAGGAAATCGATGGTTGTGCCGGGGGGGTGGGGTGGGGGGATGGATGACCGGGAGACAAAAGAAAATAAAAAGTAACTGAGAAAGAGGAACAAAGGAGAGACGATAGAACTAAAGTCAATGGACAAAAACAAGAGCTGAAAAAAGGAGAAAAAGAATATGCGCAGATAACAGCAAACTAAACAGATAAGAGGTAAAAAAAAAAAAATGAAAATAAAACAATGAACTACCCGAGAAAAAAGAAAAAAGAAAAAGAACCTGACCAAAAAAAAAAAGAAAACATGAGCTGAAAACAAACAAACAAACAAACGATAAACACGTAGATGAAAGAGAAAAGTATAAAAGAAAACAGACCAAGTCAAATAAGAGAGAGAAAATGCTGAATAACGAAAGGAGACACGGAGCCTGAGGAAGACAGCAGAAGGACAATGTTATAAATGGGAGGCTTTGAGACTCTTATCAATTTCTCTACGATCGTCCATTTATTCAGTCGTTCTGTTTTGTATGTGTCTGTTTGTGATTTTTGTTTCATTCTGCCTCCGCAATATAGTTCTTTTAGTGTTTTTTTACTTCTCGTGTTTTTCATAGTGAAAGAGTTTCAGTTTTTCTTCATTCCCGCATTATTTATTTAGCACAGTTGTCTCTTATTTATCAGTCATAGATTATTTGCCTTCCGTTTTCAGCTCTCATTCCCTTATGATATCCACGTTTCTTCCTCCCCCATTCTAACCACCTCCCCCAACTAAACAAAAAATAAATAATAGAGAGGGAGAGAGATACAGAGAGAAAAAAAAAAACTATTTCATTTTCAATTTTCAATCCATAATGTCCGGGAGAGTCCCCGCCTACTCAATTCCCTGGATCGGGGTCCTGCGCGGGACTATAGATGACAAGTGAGGCATAAACAGCGCAAGAATGAAGGGATCGAACTCCCCTTCGACCTGCTCGGGACGGGGTTGTATGGAGGCTTGTGCTTGTTTCATATGCTTTTTTGTTTTCATATCTTATTTACATTCTTGGCGTCCTGGTTAAGATGCTTCCTTTATTCTCTGTGTAATTTTGTGAATGGATAAAATCTGTTCACAGCAACTACAAGCGCAAGAGAGTTTTAGAAAGCCGGGCGACTCCGGGTTAAGTGGAGAGAGAAAGAGAGGAAAAAAACGGAAAGGGTCTGTTTGATCGGCATTGTTCTGGCTCTCTCTACTTCCGCTCGACTGCCCAACCCTGATCCTGTGTAATGCCAGCGCCGCTAACTCCGGGTTTTTATAAAGAATTCTTTTGTTTCTCTCATGTCTTCTTTCCTGTCTTCGGAAAGAAACAAAGATAGCTAGAGTTTTAATTTACAACTTTTCTTTGCGTAATACAGGCCAGATCTTACAGTTTCAACATAAAATACCGTACTAACCTCACGAAAATCATTCTTACACATCCCTGATCTAAGGTTCCGATAGAGACGACGGGTGCTCTCGGGCAGATCGAGGCGCCGCCAAGCGAGATCTCGAGAGCGTCTTAAGGACCTCTCGAGAGAGGCCAAGTGTGAATCGAGAGATGTCTTCTGGGCGGGTCTCCCCGTCGGCTCCTGAAGGTGACACCTCCAGCGGGGCTAATAACGGCGTACTTTATGGCTGTGCTTTGTTTACATGATTAATATCCCGCATAATGTCTCATTTATTATATCGCGACGTAAAAAGATGCTTTGTCCGCACAACTATTAGTCACTCAGCCATAATTCTTCTTCCTGCTTTCCTGCGGAGATACATGCCCAATTTAATTGCCCAATACGTGTAGACACTGATTACGTTTATGTGCTATATGTTGCAACCGTTTTAGTTTTGTTGGAACATGATTTCAAATTTCTTTTACTTCAGTTATATTTCATTTTATACGAATGTGTGTGTGTGTGTGTGTGTGTGTGTGTGTGTGTGTGTGTGTGTGTGTGTGTGTGTGTGTGTGCTTTATACCATTCATAATTCATATTCGTGTCTAGTATTTCCGTTGCATTCTTAATATTTCTGGACTTTTAGGATAAGTCAACTCAATAACTTCCAAGCACACAAATTAAGCCCCCTCCCCCCCAAAAAAAAAAGTCCGAATGCATTTTCCGAGATCCCCAAAATGCCGCACTTGATTACTTGCGGCCCGAACATCAATTTCCCTCCCCTGCTCATATTTTTCACTTCCCGACACCCAGAAACTAAAAATTCTCATAGTTTTTAATGATTTATGGAAGCTAATATCTTGCAGACGCCGTAATCTTGGATGCCATTAATGTCTTTGGCATACTTTTCAGGTGGAGAATATATATATATATATATATATATATATATATATATATATATATATATATATATATATATATATACATATATATATATATATATTATATATATATATATATATATATATAGATATAGATATAGATATATAGATAGATAGATAGATAGATATAAATATAGATATAGATATAGATATATAGATATAGATATAGATATATAGATAGATAGATAGATCAATCGATATATAGATATATTATTTACTAGCTAAATTTCAGTAACACATGAGTGTGTCTCTAGACCAACAGTTCTAATTAGTTAATCATTTCAATTCGTCAAACTGATCTTTGTCTCAAGCCAAAAACGACAAAGCTCTTTCCTTCATCCATTCTTCACCTTCATAAAAAGCACGGTTCCTGCGGGCACTCGCCATGAGTAAAAAGAGAGAAACCGCCTCCTCCTCATCTTTTGGTGACGTTGATACCGCCATAACACAACGCAGACTGGCTTAAGTTATCACATTTTTGTTTGTGTTTTGTTCGCGTTCAAGAGAGCAGCTTTGGGGAGTCATTGTTTTGGCGCCCCCCGAGGCCCGCCATTGTCCTAGGCAGCTATCTTGATTACTTCCAGCTCGCGTTGTGTCGTTCCTCCCTCTCCGCTCCCTCTTTGTGGCGCTCTCATCCAAAGTTCTCAGCGAGGCTCTTATACCTCGAGATAACACAACATATCAAGAGGCTCATAATCAAAGTTAATTTGCAACCGAATTGGCATTTTAATTGATTTCCTAAATGGTTTTAGGCGGAGCGCACACTGAAGACCTCTATAATGCAACACGGAAATATCAGAGACGATCTGCTTCCAAGATGTCGGTTAACAATACACCGCTAATTTTGGCTTCCTCGCTTGTCTCCTTTGTCTTAAAGCCGGAGACTTGTGCAAGAACATACAAATAACACGTACTAGATGCGCCAGATTTTGAAAATGCACTTTACTGTCTTTCCTTTTTATATTCATGACTCATCCTACTGAAAACAACAACAACTAAATATTACGTTCCATTTTTTTTTGTGAAGCAGAAATTGGTAGCGGCGTCATGGTGGTGGAAAGTGATGGTGATGACCGTTGTGTGATGATGACGGAATGTTAGGAGATGATGACAGATTGCGGCGATCAAGAGAGATGGCGGCGGTGGAGATGGAAGCGATTACAGCGGTGAGTATGATAACCATATTGATTTTACTCAAGGAAAAACGAGATGCCATTTGAAAGGAGGGCGAGGGTGAGAGAGAGAGAGAGAGAGAGAGAGAGAGGAGAGAGAGAGAGAGAGAGAGAGAAAGAGGAGACAGAGAGAATGGGAGAGGGGAGGGGGAGAGGGGCGGAAGAGGGAGAGGAAGAGGAAAAAGGGGAGGGAGAGAGAGAGAGAGAAGAAAGAGAGAGAGGAGAGAGGAGGAGAGAGAGAGAGAGAGAGAGAGAGAGAGAGAGAGGATAAGAAAATAAAATAAGAATAATAAGGGAAAGTGAAAGAGGGAGATAGACGGGAGAAA
>NC_051386.1:49951695-49954195 GCF_015228065.2 Penaeus monodon | reverse complement strand
CGGAGAGGGTGGAGAGAGGGAGGGGGAGTAGAATGAGGGGAAGGAGAGGAGGTGGAGAGATGGAGGGGGAATAGGATGAAGGAATGGAGAGGGAATGGAAAGGGGAAAGGAGGAGAAGATGAAGATATGAGAAGAAGGAAAGGGAGGAAGAAATAAGGAGAAGAAATGATGATGGGGAAGGTGAGAGGAAGGAGTGGAAGAGGAGAAGAGGAAAGCACGGGGAGGAGTGTGTGGAGTAGAGGGGAAGAAGGAAAAGGAAGACAAGATAAAGGAAGCCAGAAGCGAGAAGAAAAAAAATGGGTGAAGGACAGATGGTTAAGGGAGAGAAGGGAGAAAGAGAGGGGAAGAAATAGGGAAAAAGGAGTTGGAAAATGCAATCAGAGGATTGGTCAATAAACGATAATGGGTGGAGAGACAGAGGGAAGAAAAAGGAGAAGAAGGAAAAGAAGAAACAGGAGGAGGAGGAGGAGGAGGTGGAAGAGGAGGGAGAGAAGGGGGGGTAGGGGTAGGGGGGAGGAGGATGAAAATAATGATAAGAGGGAAGAGGAGAAGGGGGAGGGAGGAGGAGCAAAGGGGGGGTAGGCGAACAAGAAGAAATAAATGAAAGAAAAAAAAGAGAAAGAGAGATAGAGATAGAGAGAAGACAGGAAGATGAAATGTAGATAGGGTGGCAGATAGACAGACAGAGAGAAAGACAGGCAGACAAACAGACAGACAGACAGAGAGAAATAGATGTACAGATAGATAGACAAGATATAAAATATCCTTTAAATCGTCATCGTCACACTCTGCATAAACCTTAGCTAGTACCATGTCAAAAACGCCCAGAATATCACCGTTCATACATAGCACATCCCTCCCCTTGGATGGGCAGTGACACACAGCTTAGCAAGGCCTGATCCTTGGGTATTTCTGGGACCTCGATTCCCTCTCCCTTGCCTGATTAGTCATTACTTATCGTTTCCTCTTTCTGGTGTCTTTCTGTTGTATTTTTTGTTTTCGTTTCTTGCAGGTATTTGTCATTTCTTGCAAAGGTATTTTATTTTCTGATTCTTTTCGGTTCCTTGCCCGTGTATTTTTTTTCTTTTTTTGCAGTGTATTTTTTTTTTCGTTTTCTTCGCAGGTATTTTTTGTTTTCGTTTTCTTTACAGGGTATTTTTTTTTATTTCGTTTTCTTGGCAGTGTTTTTTTTGTTGTTGTTTTTTGTTTTCTTGGTGTGTTTTCTTTCATAATTTGTGGCGAGTTTTCTGTTTCTTTGGGATTTAGTAATATAATAATATAATCGATAATAAAATGAGATGATAAAAGAAAATAAAATCTTAAGATAATAAAATAAAAATCACTGGAAGGTTTTACGTGTATTTTTGTTGTATGTATTTTTCTTCCTTCGTTTTTCTCTTTTATTTCTCTGTATTTTTTTTTTTTTTGTTTTATCTTAGAAATTTAATTTAATTTTATCTCATAACCTCTCCACTCCCCTCCCTTCTCTCTCCTACCTCTCTCCCTCCTCTCCCCTCTCCGTCCTCTCCCCTCTCTGTCCTCTCCCCTTTCCTCCCTTCTTCCTCATATCTTCTCCCCTCTCACCCCTTCCTTTCCCACCTCTCCTCTCTCCTCCCCTCTTTCTCCCACCTCTCCCCTCTTTCTCCCCTCTCACCCCTTCCTTCTCCCATCTCTCCCCTCTCCTCCCCTCATACTCCCAACCTCTCCCCTCCTCTCCGTCCTTTCTCCTATCTCTCTCCCTCTCCTCCTCTCTTCTCCCCATCTCTCCCATCTCTTCACCCTCTTCCTCCCAACCTCTCCCCTCTCCCCCCCTTCCCCCCTCCTCCCCGGGGTGGCATTCGGCCTCTCCTCTTCATCACCTGACGACCCTCGCCGGAGCCTCGCCGGGGAACGTTTAGAGGGCGCTATAATCCCCTCATAATTATACGCGGAGACAAACATTCAAACAAGCAAATGATCCTGTGATTGTGTTAGGATTCGGGGGGGGGTAGGGATGGGATGGGGGGTGAGGGAGGGAGTAGAAGGGGGGGGTGATGTGGTATGGTATGGGGAGGTTATAGTGATTTTGTGATTGTGAAGGGTTTATGGGGGATGGGAGAGTAGGGGGGGGTGGGGGAAGTATTGTGAGGTTATGGTGACCTTGTGATTGTGGAAGGAATGAGGGAAAGAAAGTGAAATGGGGGAATGGGAGAGATATGATGATGAGGATGAGGTTATAGTGACGATAAGGCATGTTTCGGTGCTAGTATGACGATGAGGTTACAGTGATTCTTGAAAAGTTAGATTGCAGTGTATAAAGAGACGGCCTGGCTACAGTGTCGGCAGGAGGATAGGAACTGCAGTGAGGTTGTTGTGTGTAACAGATACCCGAGGTTATAAATCAATAACTGAAATGACAAAATAAGGAGCCGCATAATACAGAGTCTATATAACAGCACTACCTATACATAGATGAATTATTTCCTATGGACGACATAATTTTTTATTTCTTATATAATAT
>NC_051386.1:49934195-49949195 GCF_015228065.2 Penaeus monodon | reverse complement strand
CCCTCCCCTCCCCCTCCTCCTTGGCCCCCTCTCCCCCTCCAAGTACACAAAGAGCGTCAGCTGGCGGTGAAACTCGGGCCAAGTGGCCCTTCCACCCTCGATGCGCAGACTCCGCCGTCGCCTGAACTTCTACCTCTCTTCTCTCTTTGCTGTGCCTCTTTTTCTCCTTTCTTCTCTCCCTTTCGTGATTCCACTTTTCTGGGACTTCTTTCGTCTTTGAGATCCCTGTAGTCCTTTGCCTCTTCCTTTAATTTCGTCGGTAATTCTTTTATGTCTTATTCTCTTCTGTTCACTCTTCTTATTTTTCTTCTTTGTTTTCGCAAGTCTCTTAAAATAATTCTCCATTCTTCTCTTCGATCTCTTCTCATCCCCTCTCTCCTTATCGGTGTTTTTTCTTCTGTTTGTTTTGCTGCTATTTTCTACCACTTATCAGGGCCTACGAGTTTTCCTCTTCGCTAAATTTTGGTTTCATCAGTAATTCTATAGTTAGCGACCATTAGTTTTATCGCGAAATCTCACTTAATCACAATTAACATTCATATTCTGTGTACCAGATTATAATAACTGCCATCACAGTCATCATCCTCACTAAGTCTTCATCATCCATGACACATCATAGCCATGTAATCACTATCATCACCACACGCAACACCATCACACAATACTCATCACAAACACCCTGTCGCCGCTGCACGATCATGGCAGCCATGTTTGTGTCGATCTCCAAGAGGACCTGCATTTCTGATCGTTGGGTTTAATGCCTTAGGCAATGGTAATTTGACCTAAATTGACTGTCTAATTAAGTGCGATTGGAAGGCAATTAATCATCTAATCATGATTGAATTGGATGTTGGAAAGAAAATGTACAACGATGGAGAACAGTTACGTGACGGGTGATTTTCACCTTTTCGTATTTTCTGGAGTGTTTCTTCAGAAAACCTGATGAACAAAATGTCAACTGGGACATTTCACCGTGCTGTTAATAATTGTCCTATCTCCTCTTATCACGTTATCTATACTTATTCATTTCTCGCATGACCCACACTCCAGGGGGTCAGAACAGGTCAAAGGGAACATTGCACGTAGCCTTTGTTTGCTATAACAATGGATACGAAATTTTGTAAAAGGTAAGATTTATTGATGTTCTATTTCCATGTGTAGAATTCCTCAATGAAAGTCATAAACCCCTGGGAAAAGTATTAGAAAAGGAAATATCAAATATGCAACATAAGCGGAAACTTTCCAGATAGCTACGCAGATCACAGACGCATATTGTTGGAACGTGCGGGCAGGATCAATACCTCGGGGGAACACGAAGGACTTCGAAAAACCTAAGGTACAGATGTTCTTTCTAGTTATTCTTCACAATTTCTGATACATTAATAAAATCCATGGATCTTTCATTAGTGCTTACTATCTGGACCCTGACTTTGAAGATTTAAACCAAAATGGAAATGTTTCGAGTTAAAGACTCAAACATGGCCGCCAGCATATTGGCTTGTGAAACCACGATTTAAAGATGAGGATGTGACCAAAGTTCGCTCTCCTCCCGCCAGATGTCGTCCACACACTAGTTCACTTACAGGGTTTTAAATGATTTTGCTGGGTTGTTATTGACTATCAGATATGGCATCCCCACCTCTTCGTTATCAGACATGTGCCAGGCACTTTTTCCCTATCTGACGTGTCGTTAACAAACCATTGTTATCCGAATATTCCCCGTGGATATATTCTTTCCCTCAGCTACCGTGACTGATTTTTGGGAATAATTTTCCCACGTTTTCCCTCATTTTTAATACATGCATCGAAAATCACCAGGAATTCCAATATTAATGTTCTGACTGAATCTAAAACTCTAGACGTTTTTTTTTTTCCTTTTTATAACTCATCATACTAGCTGCTGTTGCTGCCGTCAGTTGGAATTAATTACGAAGTTTCCTCTATTGGTGGAAATAATTGGCGAAAAAAGCTCTCAGGTTCGTCACCTTTTTCTTGCTAAATTACTTTTTAACGGCAGCACAGAACGTAAAGAGCAAATGACAGGAGCTGTGAGAATGTTGCCATAAGTACACCCAGATGCCATATCAGCTCCTGTGATATGGCTTTATCATCAATATATTTTTTCTCTGACGTGTTATTTTGCCATAAACACACTCCCGGGCCTGAAATAGACTGAGTTACTGGATGGGCGCGAATATTTCAAGAGCTTTTTGTTATGAGTGAAAAAAAAATGCAATCGTGTGTTTAGGTTTATTGCTGCTAATATTAAATGATTTTAGGAAATCAACAGAGAATGTCTAATAATCAAGATAATTACTAAATATGCAAATAAATATATTATAAATGCGTCATTTAGTTTTACGCCATATTGTTTTATACTATCCTACTTTCGCCACAAAAGCGATGTAATTTTAATATAAATACGTATTCCCACTCATTTCGAAAATGCAAATTGCATATATTGAGAATATAACGAATGAGTAATAAATATATAAATAAATACAAACTAAATGAGATCAATAAATAAAAACAGACCAACAAGAAGTGATCTAAACATCCTCTTATCCCAATCGCTGGAGCATCATCTTCATGGCTCTCCGTCACTGCCCACTGTGGAGACCAGAGACCTGTATCTTAAGGGTCTACGTCACTCAGCGCAACACTAGGCGCTCCACACCTCATAATTCAGCACGACATTGACAACCCCGTCACTCATACGTTATTCTACCCAACCTCATAACTCATTCATGATAGTGATTGTTTTATATTCTCCCATTTTTATTTTATACTTTATTATTTTCGTGACGACGATCTATGGGGAACAATAAAAGATAGATAAAAACGAAGATAGAGATAGGATGATAGAGACTGATAGTAGAAAGAGAGAGAGAGAGAGAGAGAGAGAGAGAGAGAGAGAGAGAGAGAGAGAGAGAGAGAGAGAGAGAGAGAGAGAGAGAGGCAAAGGGCTGGTTCCAAGATAACTAACTGCAAAACAAAGAATAACTAGAAAAAGACATAGAGGGAGATAGACAGATAAGAATCGATAGTTAAAACGAATGGGCAGACAAACTGATAGACAGACAAATACCTAAAGAAAGATCGAAATGAGCAGACAGACAAACAGACAGACAGACAGAGCGAGACGGAGAGCAGCGAAAGAGTGGCACCAGAACGTAAGAAAATGGTCTATAACGCGCGTTTTAACACAGATGGGCTGTGTTTATGTAACCCATTGCTATCAGGAGCGCCATCTCGTTAATGGTAATTAGGAATAAGCCAGCCAGTCATTACCGTCCAGCTGGGGAAATTGTATTTGCGGGGGGGGGGGGGTCGAGGAAGGGAGGAAGGGCAGGGGGAAATAATGAAGGGCGGAGAGGGAAAGAAAGAAGCGAGGAGGGAAGGTGGAAGATACCGAGGGAAGAGAGAAATAATGAGAGGAGAAGGAGGAGGGGAGAGGGAGGAGGATCAGAGAAGAAAGAGGAGAGAAGAAGAGAAAGAGGAGAACGAAAGAAATGCCTAAGACTAATGACTGAGATGGAGGCTTACAAACACACAGAGAGGCCAACCGATAGACAAACGCATACACAAACAGATACCAATAGACAGAAAGTAATGAATTATAGAAACAAGTGACCAAAAATAAGAAGAAAAAAAAAAAAACGCCCACATGCGCGTCGTCCAAGTTAAAACGAAGATTGGAAAAGAAAAGAAAAAGAGATAAAAAGGATAAAAGCAGTGAAAGAGATAAAAGCGTTTTAATTCAACGCCAGCCTTTCTTCCTTTGCCGCAGTATGAAAGGCCTAGTTTCCCACGCCTGGAGCCTCTGCTGAGATTTTTTTTTTTTGAAGTGGGGGTGGTATTCCTTGCAATCTGCAAAATCTCCGCAGTAAGGCACAGACTGCAGAGGAGGAGGAGGTGAGGGAAAATGAGGAAGAAGGGGGGAGGGGAGCTAAAGCATAAAAGAGGAAGAGAAGAAAGTGGAGAAGGGAAGAGAGAAGAAGGAGAAGGAGGAGAGAGAAAGAGAGAATGAAAGAAACGACTTGGAAAATGAAGAAATATAAACATAAAAAGAAAAATGAACATAAATACTAGTTACTTAACGGGATAACAAAAATAAATTCTCCGTCACGCATAAAGGAATCGTTAAGGAATTCCAACCTGATAATGACACACGTACCCCATCCCCCCAAAAAAAGGAATATTCTAGAACTATCAAAAGTTTGCCAATTCCAAACTTTCTTCCGAGGCTTCTGAACTGATAAGAACTAATGATAACAAAGGCTAAAATTGCTC
The DNA here is from genome assembly GCF_015228065.2 of Penaeus monodon. Classification (NCBI taxonomy): domain Eukaryota; kingdom Metazoa; phylum Arthropoda; class Malacostraca; order Decapoda; family Penaeidae; genus Penaeus; species Penaeus monodon. The sequence goes on along the minus strand of NC_051386.1, from coordinate 49,944,902 downwards.
CAGAGAGGAAGCCAATTAGCGAGGCAGCGTCTTGGATGGACGTATCACCTCATTAAATTAAGAACCCAAGAACTCCGGAGGTAATTAGTCTCGCAGCAACACAGGGAATTGCGGAGAGACTGTCAGACACCAAAGGATAATTTAGCTCTGAATTAATTTACGGTTTCTCGAGACAGTTCGTGACGCGAGGCTTCGAGACGATCCGGAGCAAATATGAACCATGGAACGAACCACTGGTTTCGGCCTTGACTTTCGAAGCAAAGGAAGACGACTTTCGGGGAAGATACGGATGGTGTGAGAGCGGGAAAGTTGTCGTATTTTGACAGTGAAGGATCGTAGCAATGGTGAGTGTGACATATCCATGCAGTATTGTTCATGATGTGGTTCGTTAAATGAGTGCTCTTTTTTTCCGACTAGTATTCTTCAGTCTTTGATAGAGGAATATCTGAAGGGACTGGGATAAATTTCGGTCGAGGTGGAGCATCATCCGGGACCTCGTCTGTGACATCCTTTGGCGCAAGTTCTGGTCGGTTACGCAAAGTTGCCCGGCAGGATGGCAATTTAACAACCTCGTTAGTGCAAAGTTGTATGCAGGCACTGCCATTAGGGTGGTAGTTGTGGCGACGGTAGTGCCCGGTGATTTGGAATGTGTGGGTATGATGATAGCTTTTATTAGGGTGTGTGGCAGTAATTGCATTTTTTGGTAGTAGGCGATAGATTAATTCCGAAAAATGTTGACATTGCTGATAGTAATGCTACTGTTACTTCCTACTGATAATAATAACGATGAACAGCACAACAAATCAGAGGAATACAAATCCGATAGGTTTGTAATGACCGGTTTCATGAATAGACGTAAATAACTATATAAATAAAGTAACAATAAATCGAGATCCAGAACGTGAGAGCCGAAACATCAAACCTTATAACGACGGAGTAATTTCCTGTGGGTGTCGCCGGCTATTTTGCAGGATGTAGCATCACCGGCGTTATCTTCGGGTCATATCCTGCCTCACACGCCCTGCCTGCCTCCCTTGCTTTCGGTGCTTCTTCACGCGGAGATTCCCCTTTCTCTTCTTCTCTCTTCGGTCACCGGGTCTCGAGTTCCTCTCTCGAACCAAGGAGCAGTTTTGGACTTTTGGGGGGGTTGTTTTTGCTTTAGTCTGTCTGTCCCGTTTTCTTTTTTTTTCTCTCTCTTTCAGTACGTTTTCTTTTTTTTCGTCTCTTCATTCCATTTTCTGTTCTCTGGATATTTCACACTGTTATCTTTTCTGTCGTCTCTTTCATGCAGTTTTATTTTATCATGTTCTCTTCATTCCAGTTTCTTTCTTCTCATTCCTTCTCAGATTCTTTCCCATTCTTCTTAAACGGTAACGGAGGACATGCAATTTCTCAATTATTTATATAATAAGTAAATTAATTGCAAATTGATATTATCTACTGACAATGACATAGTTTATGTTAATGTAGATAACAGTTTTGACAAGAATTAGCATTGGTCTTTAATCGTTATAAAAGAATAATAAAAAAATTGTCTAACTGTACTCTGTTATTACAAAACAAAATACAAAACTAATTAAAGTTACAGCAGCCAAACCCAACTCGTAAAACCCCATCGGTCGGAAAACAACGGCGTACGAGAAGAGAATAAATGAAGAGAACATGAAAAATGAAGAAAGAGGAAAAGGGTAAGGGAAATCAAACGCAAGGAGAAGAAATACATATACTGTGTAAACACACACACACACACACACACACACACACACACACACACACACACACGCACACACGCACACACGCACACACACGCACACACACGCACACACACACACACACACACACACACACACACACACACACACACACACACGTAGTGTATGAAAGCCACCCACGTCCAGAGCGGCAGTCGCGGCGGCCACAAGCTGTACACAAGCGAGCGTAATCCCGACACGAATTTTCCTTCCCATTTGCGTCGTATCTCATTCCCATCCGGAAAATGATTCTCCCCTATTATGCCCTCTGATTCCACGCCGCGTCCCGACGCCCGTCCGCGGCACTGGCTTTGGCGTAATTGTTCATCATTCGCTGAGCAAGGGATACGGACATTTTTTTTGTAGTTCCCGGATGTATGAGCATTTTTTTTTGTAGCTGTATTGAAGCTGATATTAGTGGCGCAGTAAAAATCACTTAACGTTAAAATCATTTCTCTTGATCACCGTACAGTAACGATAAGATAATTGCAAATTGAAGAAAATAATGTAGTGGAAATAAGGATGCTATTTTCTTTAGAATGAATATAGGGACCTTTGTTATAAGAAAACTAGACATCACTTTTTTCTTGTCGAAACTACAAAATAACATATAATGAATACATATATGAACGATTACATAATTACTATCGTACTCTTTTCGTGAATTAGGTCATTATCCATTATGAATATTGCTACTAATACAATGACTGTACTCAAGTTTTATAGCTGATATAATCATGTATATTATCATAATCATTAAAATGCAGTGCCGGTAAGTAAATGCACTAGCAATAACAATTATTAATATTATTTGATTCCTTTCGAAATTCACAGCATAGCGATTTTCAAGTCAACAGCTGCAACCCATTTGACAAAGCCTAACTGCATTTTAATTCAGAGGACAAAGTGACAAAATGCATCGAAAACAAAACCGATAATTGCGACCGGTGTTTGAGTCGCTCGCAAACCACGGCATTGTCAACAAACAAAATGAATTATATATTTTTTTCCCCCGTAAGTATTATCTGAATTCCAGAGAATTTCCATTTTCTTTTTGTTTTCACTGAAGAGTTCGTCTCAAATATCTTTTCACGCGCCTCATGACCTTGCGAACGAGCGGGATTCTAACGTGTTGTTTTAAAAAATCTCTCGCAAATTAGATGGATTCTCATTTTCCACTCCTGATGCCTGAGACTGGATTCCCTCGATATCAATTACTCTCGCCTCAAAACCCCCTTTGTCCTTCGCTCGGGGCAAGAAAATGAAAGGAATATTGACACTGACAGGAGTGCGTTTGATCTCGCGGCCCCGGGAAGCGGAGTTCGCATGTCGCCCACCTTTGAAGGATTTTTTGTATTTATTTCCAAGGAGCCTTCACTTCTCCTTTACTGTTATTTTCCGTTCTGAAAGGACCGGGCCCCAAACACCTCAATTCGGGCCTTGTATGATTTACAACTCCCACTAACACACGGTGTCGGCTGCAGCAAAGAGCTTCAGCCATAAGTCAGCTCCGACCATCAGTCTGTGTCGGGTTTGAATCGGGTTTTGGCGCGCATTTGAGTACCCTCTGATATCAACATTTCTTTCTTTCCTTCTTTAACAGCGTAAGTTATAATTCTCTCTCTCTCACTCTCTCTCTCTCTCTCTCATACATGAATCGCTCTCTCTCTCTCTCTCTCTCATACATGAATCGCTATAAATATCCACCAATTCACCATCAGCATCCAAGAAAACCTCGATGTCTTCACATTCATTGTTGTAAATATTCGTCGTAAGAACAAACTCGCGCTAATCGGGGGTTAAAGGCCAATTTCATAGGAGGAAATGGGAGAGAACAATGGAGGCAGGTTTTCATTAGCCTCTGGAAATTACATTTTCAGTGATAGCGAAAACATTTTGTCTTCTCTTTCTCTCATATTGTCTTTCATGATTATACTATCGCTGTGCCTGGTTTAAATCTGAGTAACAATATATATATATATATATATATATATATATATATATATATATATATGTGTGTGTGTGTGTGTGTGTGTGTGTGTGTGTGTGTGTGTGTGTTTATATATATATATATATATATATAAATATATATATATATATATATATATATATATATATAGTATGTATGTATGTATGTATGTATCAACACACACATAAACACACACACACACACACACACACACACACACACAACACACACACACACACACACACACACACACACACACACACACACACACACACATATATATGTTTAATATATATCATATATATACATATTATGTATGTATTATATACATACATACACGGAAAGGAATAAATATTTCACATAACCACTACCTCCACCCCTTATGTATATCATATTAATTATCTATATTAGTATTAGTATCTTATCATATGTTCTATATTATTTTCATTTTATATATAATTATGTACTTCCTGTACTATTACGCTTATTATCTTTCATATAATTTATATATTAATATTCCAACTTCATTCTTATTAATTATGTAGGTAAATTTAGTAAAGGGATTGGGTAGTGCATGATTTTCCTATTTCATTTCTTCCTTCCTTCTTCATCCTTACTTCCTCCTTGTCTTGTATTTTCCATTCCATTTCTTTATTTATGCCTATTCCCGTTTTTGTTGTTGGTTTTTTTTAATAAAAGATTTCCTATTAATTCTGTTTTCGATTATATCGGATTTTGGTTTTTGTGCAGTGCAGTTTTCTCATTTCTTGCTTTGTCTGTCTTTCTTCTTCTCCGCCTTACTTGTATTTTTTCCACTCATTTCTTATTTCGTCTTTCCCCTTTTTTTTTAATAATAAAATGGAATTTCCTTTTTTTTTCGATTATCGATTTTTGGTTTTCGTTCTTGCCGTCGAGTTTTCTCTTCTCTGTGTCTTTTATCTGATCTTTTTCTTTCCCCTCCCCCATTCTAATCTCTCCGTTATTCTCCCTTTGCCACTCCATCCTTTCTTCACCTTTCTCTCTATCCCCTCCTTCCTTGCCAAACTTTCCTCTACATCCTTCCTTCACCCTCTTCTCCACTTTCCGTCCCTATCTACTCTACCTTTCCTTCAACTTTCTCGCCATCCTTCCTTCACCCTTCTTCCCATTCTTCCTTCAAACTTCCTTTCCATCTCCCCATCCTTCTTCCTTTACTTTCTTCTCTACCTCCTCCACCCTTCTTTCACTTTTCTCTCGTCCTCGCCATTCACCTCTTTCGCCGAAGAGCTTGTCCTTGCCTTCCACCCTCGCCACTCTTTCCTCCTCCCTCCCGCTCCTCCTCCAAGTGGCCCTCTGCTGCCATCCTTCTCTGTCGGTAAAACAATTTCCAACAGATTCCCATTTAATTAGTGGCAACTTTATGCTGTGTTGCCTCTCAGGGGGTTCGGCATTTTCCGGCACGTTTCGCTCTCTTTCTCTGAATGCTTCGTCGCTTCCTCCTCCTCCAGGGACCGCGGGCGGGCGGGCGAGCCTCAATCAAAACTTTCCCTTCACTTCATGTGCTGCCTTCCTTCAAGAAAATGGTTTTCTCTTTACCGTTTTTTCTCTTCAAGTGTTTGAGAACTAACGCCTCTTGGCAGCGACTGGCACTCCAGGTGAACGAAGAGGCTGAGTTCGACATAAGGCCGCCATAGTATGATCCTCCCCGTCTGGAAAAAGACGACTTGCAGGGCGAGACGACGGGACGGAACTTGTGGTCGTCGAAATTTTAAGCGTTTTCTTTTCTGCTTGTTTGCGAGAAGAAAAGGAAAATATTTTTCCAAGAGAGAAATATCCTGATAATCAGAATGGAGCCACGGGGTTCAATAGCCGATATGAAATCACGCTGCAGATAATTTTGCTTTATTTCTACTTCGAAAATGTGTATAGAACCGTTCATAAACTTCGGAGGCATAAGGAAGATCACATCGTATTAACAAAATGGAAATCAATCACCCAAACAAAACAAAACCATATGCTCATCCTCTCCCCCTCCCCCCCAAAAAAAAGACAACAATAAAAAAAACGCAAGAGAAAGAGAATGAGATTAAAACACCATGGCAAACAAAAGTCGCCGTTAGAACAAACACGTTCTCACCACAACAAAGCGACACCCGAAAGCAGACACGCGCGAGTTCCGGAGCTGAAACTGAACGATAAAACCTCAGGAAGGGAGGGAGCGAGAGAGACAGATACCTCTCTCCTTCTCCCCTCTCCTTCCCCTCTCTCCCTTCCCCTCTTCTCTCTCCTCCCCCCCATCCCTTCCGTCCCCCCCTCCCTCCACCTCATCTCCCCCATCCTGAGTTATGGACACCACGTGCGTCAACCCCATTCATTTAATAACAAAATTTGCATACCATTTATATTGCCGATTGTGTCAGGGTAGGAGGGTACACGGTCGAGCAGGGGAAGCAGGTCCCGATTCATGAAAGGTCTAAATAATACTGTTATTGTGTACACACTGCATATTGCGCAGTGCAAATTTGAACGTGCAAATATACGTTTCGTTGTAAGGAACGTTGAAAACTTGAAAATGATTGTTGATAATAATTGTTATTTCATAGCTTTTATCATCGTTTTTATCTGAGTAAACGAAAATCACTAACTTTCCAATCAAAAGAATCAATAGAATATTCTGACTATCGATGTCCAATCACAGTTAAATCTGGTTCGAAAGTATCGACCGAATACCTGATTTATAAAATATGAATCCGAATAAAGCATTTGAATTTTTTACACTTATCTATTAATTATTATGAAACTATCAGGGTTAACGTACCCTAGTCTTTAATTCCTACATACGCCCCTCATTGGCTATCGAAAAAATTTAAATCTGTTTGCTGATAACTAGGCATACTAGTAGAAATGATACCTGCAACTTTAGAGGTAGTGCCAAAAATCACAATTACTAGGATGATATATATATATATATATATATATATATATATATATATATATATATATATATATATATATACATATATTTTATATATTATATATATATAATTATTATATATTTTTTTTCTTTTTTCTTTTTTTCTTCTTCTTTTCTTTCCTTTTTTCTATTTTCTTTTTTTTTTGTGACAAAAAAAAAAACAGTGGCAGGTTTGGATATACTAATTTCTCATTATTTCAGACTATCATTATAAATACTGACATTAATTATAAGCATAACAGCATATTATGTTTAATAATTAACTTGCTGATTTATATACTTTCCTACTCATTTATCCATTATAACTTTTAATTATGTTTTTGTTGCATTGATTTACAGTACTTACTCACTATTTACACTTCTCCAATTTACTAACATTAAAGATTTTTTCGCTTTCTTGGCCAGATTCCATCGGACTGAGAGGGAGAGCGGAGATTGAATCAAGCCGCCACAATTGATCCAAAGCTGAAGTATTTGTCACAAAAGCATTTTCTTCGCAAGAGTTGCCTCGGCGAAGGTCGCTTACGAAAAAATCCATTAGCCCGCCAATGTCGTCGCCATTCCTTCGGATCTCTACACTTGGCTCCAACTTCGGCTTTCATTTTATAGCCAGAGCAGATATACGGTCACGTGAAGTTTAGGCCTAAGAGCAGCGGTAGGTCGTTCGCAGTCTTATAAAACATCCTAGTCCAAAAACATATGTGACCCATTAACTCCTAGAATCCATACGCGGGATAGTAAGGCCTAAGTCAAACAACGCCCTCGAAAACAAACGGTGGCGCAGGAGCATTAAACTATCAAAACTGCCGTCAGTTTGAGAGAGAGAGAGGGGGGTGGGGGGCGCAGGGAAGGGAAAAGGGAGAGGATGACAGAGGGAAGAAAGAGGAGAGGTGATAGGAAAGAGAAAGGGGAAGGGAAGAAGGAAGGGGGTGCTGTTGTAGAGGGGAAAATGAGGAGAGGAACGAGAGAAAAGTGAGGAGGGATAGCACAACGAAGAGGAGAGATATAAGGAAGAGAGGGGGCAGAAAACGAGCAGATGGGAAAAGAAAGCAACGAAAAGATAGGAAAAAGAAAGGAAAGAGGCGAATGGAGGCAGAGGGAATAAGGAGAGGAGGAAGAGGAGAGAGAAAACAGAGAGAGGAAGGGAAAGGGTATGGCAAAGGAGAGACGGGGGTGAGGGAGGGCCAAGTGTATGGGAGTGAGAGAGGACTGTCATTAATTTTCCCTACTTTCGTCGTGATCAACACCACCAAAGGAGTTATTTAAAAAAAAAATAGTAAGAACTAAATAATAATAATGATGATGATGATAGGGGCAATAGTAGTAGTAGTGTCAGCTATGGTAGTATGAAGTAATGAAAATAATAACAATCATGATGATAATTATGTCAGTAATAACGAAAATGGTAACAACAACTACAACAATAATAATGATAATGATAATACTACTAATGATAATAGTAACAATAAAAATGATTATAATAATAGTAATGATAATAATAACAATAATAATAATGATAATAATAATAATAATAATAATAATAATAATAATAATGTTAATAGTGATAATGATAATAATAGTAATAATGATAATGATTATCATTATTATTATTATTATTATTATTATTATTATTATTATTATTATTATTATTATATATTATATATTAATTAATAATAATAATAATAATAATAACAATGATAACAATAAAAAATAATGATGATGATAGTAATGATAATTATAATCATAATTATAATAATAACAATAATAATGATAATGATAAAAATGGTTAATAATAATAATAATGATGATAACAATAATAATGATAATGATATTTACTCCCTTATCTCTCTCTCTCTCCTCTTTCCCTCCCTTCCTCCCTCTCTCCCTTTCTCTATCTCTCTCCCTCCCTCCCTCCCTCTATCTCTCTCCCTCCCTCTATCTCTCTCTCTTCTCCCTACTCCCTCCCACCCCCCACCCCCTCACCCCGTCACGGTCCGTCACAAACACGTTTACTTTTCCAAAATTTCCTATTAATATTCCAGCCGATAAGAGCCACCGCCTCCACGAGTCAGAAGGGCATAAGTACCCCTCGAGTGCTGGGGAAGTGCAGTGGGAACACCCTTACGGAAGGGTTGCTGAAGGGTGCGTGTCGCTTGAAGCTTAAGGGCGAAGACAGGAAGGAGGGAAACTGATGAATGGTTGCAATATGGAGGAGTGGGCGGTGATAGTAGGGAGTGGGGGGTAGGGGGAAGGGGTAGGGTTTGAGGGCGGTATGGGGGAGAGGGGAGGGTTGGAAGGGGGGGTGTAGGCGGGAGGGAAAGTGTTGGAGAAAGGGAGGAAAGGGAGTAACGACGAGGAGGAGGAGGAGGAGGAAGAGGGGGGGGGGTTGTTGTACTAGGGTATGGGGAGAAAAGGGGGAGGTATACGATGGGGTAGGTCTAGTATGGGTTGGCAGAGAAAAAATGGGAAAAGAGTGTGGGTGTGATATTGTGTTTGGAAAATGGGTGAGAAAGGGAGAGGGAAAGGGAGGGAGGGAGGGATAGACAGAGAAGAGAGGGAAGGGAGGAGAGGAGTAGGGAGCGAGGAGGGGGGGAGAGGGGGGAGAGAGAGAGAGAGAGGGAGAGAGAGAGAGAGAGAGAGAGGAGAGAGAGGAGAGAGAGAGAGAGAGAGAGAGAGAAGAGAGGAGAGATTGAGAGAGAGAGAGAGAGAGAGAAAGAGAGAGAGGAGAGAGAGAGAGAGAGAGAGAGAGAGGAGAGAGACGAGAGAGAGAGAGAGAGAGGGGGGGGGGGGGGGGGGGGGGGGGGGGGGGGGGGGGGGGGGAGGGGAGGGGGGGAGAGAGAGAGGGGGGGGGGATGTGAGAGAAAGACGGAATGACGGAGAGAAAGGAATATGAAAGAGAGAAAGAGAGAGAGAGGGAATGTGAAAGCGAGAGAAAGAGAGAAAAGAGAGTGAAGGAGGGAGGGGGAACAGAGAGACAGAGAGAGAGAGACAGAGTAAGAGAGAGAGAGAGAGAGAGGGAGAGAGAGAGAGAGAGAGACAGAGAGACAGAGTAGAGAGAGAGAGAGAGAGAAAGAGAGAGAGAGAGAGAGAGAGAGAGAGAGAGAGAGAGAGAGAGAGAGAGAGAAATGTGAAAGAAAGACAGAATAAGAGAAAGATGATTATACAGATAGAAACAGATAGATCTTCGTATATAGCTAGATAATATGGCACACAAATAGAAAGAGAGAGAGATGGACGGATATCAACCACGGGTATGAACAAGGAAAAAAAATATGGAAAGAGAGAAAATCAGAAAGTAAAGAGGAAGAGGAAGACCCCAACGAAAGAGAAGAGAAACAGAAAATCGGCAATCAAACTCGCTCAGGAGGAAAATGGCGGCCTTTTGTATTTCTCAATCGGGACAGAAGGTAGCAAAGGCGGGGATTCGCTAGATAAAATGAAAATATATCAAGAGGTTTATTATCGGGATATCGTAAAAGGATTAGTTTTTGATGGGATGGGGCGAGGGGGTTGGGAAGGGGGGAGTGGAGGGAGCGTGGAAGGGGGTGGGGGTGCGTGCGGAGAGGGAGGGGGAGAGGAGGAAGACGGAGGGGGGGAGGGTAAAAGAAGAAGCGGTGGGGAGGGGGGAGGGGGAGGGGAATCAGGAGGGGTGGGGATTGGGAGGGGATGAGGAAGGGATGGGGATTGGGAGGGGGAGAGGGGTGGATGAGGAGGGGGTGGGGAGGGGTGCCTGTTTGCCTCTGGCACCAGAAAAGGGGAGTTGGGATTGTTGGTAAAAGCTATCAAATTGCTTGGAAAAATAGGCTTTAGAAATTGGCCAAGGGCTGGAAGATAACATCAGGCATAGTCGCATACAACGAAGGAAAGGGAAGGCATGTAAAAGATAAGGAGAGAGAAAAACAGAGAATGTAGAAGGATTGAGAAATGAAAAAGTACAGTGAAAAAATAGAGAAGGAATATAGAAGGTTTCTCTATTTTCCGTCTCTTGCAATCTATTTGTGGTCATGTATTTTTATCCTTCATTCCTCCCTTCA
>NC_051386.1:49924195-49926695 GCF_015228065.2 Penaeus monodon | reverse complement strand
AAGGAGATATATGCACACCAGACAAAACCTTACAGTGGTATGTATCTTCATCACTTTCTTTTTTTAATCTATATATATTTTTTAATTGCTAATATCCAACAGTACAAGACACCGCAAAGCGCCGCAATAACTAGAAATGTTCTTCTGTAAAACAGCAAAATCAGCATCTTGAGAATCAATCACGACATGCAGATCTCAGCCCTATGAATGTTGGTCCTTCAGTTGTTTTGTTTTATCATCTTATTACCTTTTTACCGTGCTTTATTTCTCGTTTTTTTTTTTTTTTTAATCTTGTGATATATATATATATATATATATATATATAATATGTATATATATATATATATATAGTATATATGTATATATATATATATATATATATATATATATATATATATATATATATATATATATATATATATATACATACACGCAGACACATCTTTTTTTTTTTTTTTTAACTAAAATCGCTTCTTAATTATTGTTTATGTAATGTTGCACGTGATAATCTATTGCCTTCCTATCCCCATCTTTGTCTCATGTTATCTGTCTATTTCATCTTTATTTATGTAGTTATAGATCGGTGAAGCGATATGATTCCCTGTAATAGAACTAATGATAACGAATTGATCGATGAGGAACATTTCATATGGTGGATTTAATTCGATAAGGAGAACATAAAAGGAAACGAAGAAGAAGAAGAAAAAAGAAAGAAAAAGAAAGAAGGGAAATAAGGAAGAAATAGCTAAAAAATAAAGAATCATAACACTGAGGGAACGCCGTAGATGAAGGGGTAATGAAAAAGATAAGAAATTGAAGAAGAAAGAAAGCAAATAAAAAAAGAGAGATAAACGAAGACCAAGAAGAAGACGCAAATAAAAGAAATCCAAAGCAGGAAATGACTAAACCATCAAACCACGCAGTTCTCTTCGTACCATGTCATTTTCTTTCTTTTAACGGTAGGTTCATGTCTGAGCCGCCGTGGTCACAGCATGATACTTAATTGTAGTTTTCATGTTGTAATGCTCTTGGAGTGAGTACGTGGTAGGGTCCCCAGTTCCTTTCCACGGAGAGTGCCGGTGTTACCTTTTAGGTAATCATTCTCTCTATTTCATCCGGGCTTGGGACCAGCACTGACTTGGGCTGGCTTGGCCACCCAGTGGCTAGGTAGGCAATCGAGGTGAAGTTTCTTGCCCAAGGGAACAACGCGCCGGCCGGTGACTCGAACCCTCGAACTCAGATTGCCGTCGTGGCAGTCTTGAGTCCGACGCTCTAACCATTCGGTCACCGCATCCCTCACCATGTCATTAGCAACTCATTATCAAACAAAATGCAACCTTAATGCAACCTTAAGGTATGTGTTTTCTCTCTTTTTAAGATCCATTTCGTAGTCGGTGCCTCTTTCTTTCTTTCTTTCTCTTTCTTTCTCTCTCTTTTTTTTTTTTTTTTTGGATAGAAAGTTTCCAAAACAACATCAAGCGCGAGGAAATTCAATATGGCCGACTCTTCCCGCATTCCAGATGTATCAGGAAAGTTTGTGTGATAAAAACTTTCCGTCGATGGAATAGGGAAGGAAAGGAGGAGGGAGAGAAGGAAGAGGGGGATGGGAGGGGGAGGAGGTGGAAGAGGAGGAGGAGGAGGAGGAGGAGGAGGAGGAGGAGGAGGAGGAGAGAGAGGAAGAGAAGGAAGGGAAGAAGAAGAAGGAGGAGGAGGAGGAGGAGGAGGAGGGTGGAAGGGGGAGGCGGAGGGGGAAAAGAAGAAGAAGAAGAGGATGATGTTGTGAGCGAATATGATGAAGAGAGAGGAGAGGAGGAGATGGAGGGACTGGGGAAGGTAAGTGAGTATGGAAGGACTAAGCAGAGGACAGGAAGAATAAAAGACGAAGGTGGAGACGAAGACGGAAAAGAGGGGAGAAGAGGAGAAAGGGGAAAACGCGCTAAGCGAAGATGGAGACAGGGACCAGGAGGAGAATATGAAGAGTAGAAGAAGGAGGAGATGACAACAAGGATTGTGAGGAAGGGGAAGAGAAGAGAAACGGAGACGGAATAGGAGGATGAGAGAAGTGCCACGCAGGAGAGAGGCCGAGGAGAACGGAAAGAAAAGAGGGGAAAGCAAGAGAAGAAGAAGAAGAAGAAGAAGAAAAAAGGCGATGTAAGAAGTGAAGAGGAGAATGAGGGGGAAAACGAGGACAACGCATAGGAGAAGAGAGAACCGTGAGGAAAGAGAAGAAGGAAATTTGGTAGGAAGGGAAAGAGGAATAGAACGAGACCGAGAGAGCACAAGATGAAAGGATACGTAGGAGAGGGAGGAGCAGAAGGAGAAGAAGGAAGAGGAAGGGAAGTTAAAACAAGTTGAACTGATGAAGCAGGGGAGGCTAGAGAAAGTGGGCGAAGACGGAGAGAGAGAAAAAAAACCTGGAAGAATTAATTACCACCGTCTAGACGAGACCAGAGGGAAATTGACCTAACCTTTTTACACGATTCAGTTACATTCGCTTTAA
>NC_051386.1:49898831-49901331 GCF_015228065.2 Penaeus monodon | reverse complement strand
GTGTATTATATCATATCTATAGATATATATATATATACATATACACAACACCACACACCACATATATCTATAATATATATAATATATATATATATAGATATAAATATATATATTATATCTATATATATATGTATGTATTAGTATAATATATATAATGTGTATGGTATTTAGTATATATGATATTAAATATACTATATATATATATATATATATTATATATGTATGTCATGTATTAGGATCTATATATATATATAAAAATATTAAAAAATTTTATTTTACAATTTACCAATATATATATAATACTATATAACATATAAATATACATTAATTATTATATAGATATAGTGGTAGTAATATATATGATAAGTATAAATAATATATATAATGACTATATATATATATGTATGTGGTGTGTGTGGTGGGTGTGTGTGTGTGTTTGTGTAGTGTGTGATGTATGTGTGTATATAATATATATATATATATATATTTATTTTAATTGATTAATTAATATTTTTTTGATTATAATATTATATATATGTGGAATATATATATGTGATTACACACACACACACACACCCAAGCAGACACACACACACATAGCTATATATCTATATATATATCTATAAATAGATTATATATTTATATATATATATATTATATAATATATATATATTATTTATATAATATATATATATATATATATATATATATAATATATATACACACACCACACACAAACCACACACACTGTGTTTTGGGTTGAAAGTATATGTATATATACATACGAAATGTCCAGCAAGATGCTATTATAGAAGAAAGGAAATAGAGCAGAAACTAGAATGTACCTGATTTCACTACTTTAAAATCCAGTTTGTCTTTAATGTAATGTAATGGTGTGCTCCGTGTAATACTTTATATATATATATATATATATATATAATATATATCTTTATAATATAATATATAGATATCGATATGGATAGATATATATATTATATATATGTATGTATATTATAACATATGATAATATATATATTTTATCTATCTATATATATATATCTATATATCTAATAGATAGATAGATAGAATAGAAAGATGATATGATAGATAGATAGTAGATAGATAAAGAAGTATATAGGATATATATAGGGGTGCGAGTGTATATGTATAGTTACAATACTATATATAAATACAAGTATATATGTGTCAAATATATATTGAGTTTATTATGCACACACAGAGACACACACAGACACAACACAACACAGCGCAACGCACGAGCACAATCCCGAATTATTTTAAAAACTATGAGACATGTGTTGAGATAGGCTACATTGCCGACAATGGGCTACTTTCATCTTCCCCCTCTGACGCAGTAGCAGAAGGGGTCACCATCAGCAGGCTGCAGTAATGACGTCAAACCGTTGCTAGTGACGTAAACGTGACGCCAACTAGTGACGTCATAAGGCAGATTTGCTGACTTCCCAGCAGGTTCTACGCACGATGCTGATCGATATCCAGCAGCGAGGTTGTAAAGGGATGGTAGAGGAAAGTGACCCTAACGGTGCACTACATTAAGGGTCAGTAACATAGTATCATCTTTTTCCCCCTCGACCCCCTGTTACGGAATCTCTGATCATGATATCCCGGCGCCTACGGAGGGGACGAAGACCCCCCTCGCGCCTTGAGCCCTCCACCACGCATGCCCGGCCCCGCCCCCTAATTCTGATTGGTCTAGGGCGCGCTGCTCCCCCGAGGGCCGGCAGGGGGCGGCGCACAGGCTAATTCCGGGTCCTCCCACCGATACTGATTGGCTGCTTCGACTAACATTCCAGAGGTGATTGGTCATAAGAAATTTGAAAAACGACAAGGCATAATGTGATTGGTTGTTTCCCAGTTGCGTGAACTACATGTTGACAAGACCGGAAAGATGGACGTCGGGTCTTGGTGTTGAGTGAAGGCTGTTGTGTAGAGGAAGGGAGAGTGTGCTGCTTGTACTCCTGGCACCTCCCGCCAACGCCACGTGTTCTACACCGCCCCTTCGCTAGCATCAATATCTCGCGCCCACGCCCGCCCATGTCCTCCGCAAGAACGGCCGACCAGAAGTCCCAGTGTTCTACTAAATCGCTTGTGTAAGAGCCTCCCTCACCCCCGCCCCAGTCCAAGCCCGACCCATCAGCGAAGTCGTCCGCCCACGCAGGTCGGGAGCGCCGCCCCATTCTCGTCCTCCGCCCACCACAGAGTTTAACTAGGAGTCTCCCGGTCTCGCGATGGACAACCGTTGTCGCAGGCGCCATTGGGGGCGGGGGGGGGCCGCCACCAACGCTCCCCCGCTCTATCGCCCTGCAACAGGCCAAAGGAGGGCTTCGATAGACCTCCTAAGGACATTGGCACTCTATACTACACAGGTTAGTTCGCTTATGTTTAACTATCCGGGCTCTCGTGGCCCCGGTGTGGCTGGACGAACATGGCGCCCCGCACTCGGGGACTCAGCCTCGCA
>NC_051386.1:49886331-49893831 GCF_015228065.2 Penaeus monodon | reverse complement strand
TTTTTGGTATGTATGTATTATATATATATATATATATATATATATCTATATATATACATCATTATACTATATATAGATATATATATATATAATATATTTATATATAATATCTATATATATATCTATAAATGCATACACACAGACTGAATTAGAAAAATGAATGAACGTTTCGAACTCGACAAGACTCCTATTCCGGGCGAAGTTCTTGAACTCTTACATTCCATTTTGCATTCAAATTGTGCGTGTTTCCTTTTGTCTTTTGTGTATACGTATGTGTATGTGTTTGTGCATATGTATATAGCTAGATAGATATAGATAGATAGATAGGTAAACTAGACAGATAGGATAATACATAGTATACTTGTGTGGTGTGTGTGTGTGTTTTTGTGTGTGGATATATATATGGTGGCGTGTGGTATGTGTGTATATACACACACACAAACACATCCACACACACAAAATTATATATATATATATATTAATATATATATCTATATAAATAATATATATATTTGATTAGTTTATATATATAGATATATATATACTGTTGATATATATATATATATATATATATAACGTGATATTGTGTATATATGTATATATAAGAAGCATTTTGATTACCCAATTAGGATATGTGGTTCAGCCAAGCTATCCTTAAATAACCAAACCTGAATACAAAGGAAGGGAATCGGCCGTGAGAGTGCTGATTGTTCACTTCATTCCAAATAAGATCGCCTCAGCTTCGTTTCGAAATCTACAAGTCATTTCGCATCGTATTGGATCAGAGCGTATTCATTTGGACAAAGAAAAATTAAACGGAGTCAGGTCGCCATAACTAGGAATAGAGAAGATTGACGAAAACGAAGAAGAAGAAGAAAAAAAGTCAGGTCGCAAGTTAAATAGAAAAGATTGATGGAGAACGAAGAGAAAGGCAATAAGTCAGGTCTCCAAGTTACGAATAATCAAATGCTGAAAAAGGTTGAGCTTCGTGGTTAAAGCATTTTAATGATGTCCAAAGACGCGTGATGTTCTATTTTGAGTTTCTTTGTCATGTTAATTGAAAACTATTTTCGAGAAGTTTGAAAGGAATCGCGGGTTTTCCGCAAGTTCCGAGTTCAAAGGATCACTCGCTTTGATTTTTTTTAATACTTGACATGTTAGAGTTTCCACTTACTCAGATATTATTGGTTTAGGAGGTTTATTCGTGATTTTTGTTTTTTTTTTTTTTTGACGGAGACATTCAATTACTTCGGGGATTCTTAACGTTCATCTTTTTTTTTTTTTTTTTTTTTTTGTTTTGTCTCTATCAGCATTTTTATTGGATTCTCTCTTAGTCTCAGATTGTGACCACAAAGAACTTTCTAGATGACGTGGAGGCATATTATTTCGTCCATGCTGTAGAATGAATAAGCTCGTTATATATAATGAATATGTTTGAATTATAGTTTTAAATGGGCTACTCACGACCCCTCCCATTCCCTTTAGAAATTTCCTTGAAACCTCTGACGCCCTCATTAGAAAATCCTCCACGCCTTAGGAATACTCTACATCATATGGAAACCTCTCAAGATTCTAGAAACCTCACACACACATGCCATAAGACAACTCTCACGCAAACCCATCGGAAACTCTTAACCTCTATTGGAAACCTCTCACACCCATTTAGAAACCGCTCACGCCTCAATGTAAAATATATCACGAAGCCATGGAAACCGCCTCGTTGTCCACCCCATTGGAGGAAACCTCTGTTCGCCACATTAGACAACCCATTGAAACCTCTCATGCCCCTATGGAAACCTTGTATATCCCTATTGGAACCTCCTTACGACAAAATTCCTTCCCTCTTAGGTCACTTCTGCATACTTTTAGGGACGAAAGGGATGTAGATAAATCGATAGAGAAAACAGATACCCACACACGCATAGAGAGAGAGAGGGAGGTAGATGTGGGGAGAGAGAGAGAGATGAGAGAGAGAGAGGGAGGGGAAGAAGCCGAAGAGGATGAGAGAGAGAGAGAGATGGAGAGAGAAGAGAGAGAGAGCGGAGAGATTGAGACGGAGTTACAGTGGAAGAGGAGCGAGAGAAGAGAAGGCGAGGAGAGAGGGAGAGAGAGAGAGAGAGAGAGACAGACAGACAGACAGGACAGAGAGAAACAGGAAAAAACACTTTACATCATGTCCAAATTCGAGTGATCATAAGCAACTGTAATTTTTTATTTTTTTTCCCCCCCCAAAAATTTGTGGGGGGGGGTGGGTGAACAAACATTGGTTACACCTTCTGAATCAAGTATAGGATATAAGAAACTTATTTACGCCTAGAATGAAACTTCTATACGCTTCTGAAGGTTATTGTTTAATTGAATCAGAGTTATTTCTGTAAATCCATGATCCAATTCCCTACTGCTATTGATTTTGTTACGTAACATACAAAAAAAAATTTTTGTAACTTTATTCATTCGTATATAAATAATGCTTATTGCATTCAGTTGCCTTCTTTAATAAATATCTCCACGTATAGATCATGACAGTGTCAACCCTCTTTTCACTGTATATATAAGGTCAATTTGTCTTCCTTTTTCATGCCGTCTATCGTTGCAAATTGTTCTCGTAGTAGAGCGATGCACGATTCGTATCTCTTCTACGTGGTGATTGGCCTCCAGGTGGGTTCTCTCGCTCGCTGGTTTATGTGTTATGTGTTATACTCTTCTCTTGGTTGGTTTGTCTGAACTGTCACTGTCAGTCTGGTCATTGGGTGTGGGATAGTGTGTGTGTTGTGTGTGTGTCGTTGGTGTGTGAGTGGTGTGTGTGGTGTGTGTGTGTGTGTGTGATGTATGTGTGTGTGTCATCAGTGAGATTTTTTTTTACAAAAGTGAGTTAGCATTTCGATTATTTTTATTTTCACCAATATGGATTTTTTTTCTGTCAAGTTGCTTACGCTTTTTAATTTGAGACATTTAATCATTACCTTCGTCCAACCACCTTGTTGAGAGAGAGAGAAAAAAAAATCCAAATGTATTTCAGTCCCAGAGACACTGTTATTAAAAGAGACTCAGGTTATTAAATGAACATCACAAATAACCGAAGGGGTGCGGCTAGAATAAAAAATGGCCAGCCAGGTTGACTGAAGCGAGGCAGGTGAGAGCACGAGACTCCGCAACTTGTGTGAGGTGCCCGCGTCCAGGTTGGCGAGCGGCGGCTCGTGCGCGGCCCCTTGGCCCATTCGGTTATTTCGACATCGGTCCACGAAAACTACTCGATAAAAATAGGATTCTGGGTTTTATGAATGATATTCTGTGGTATTTATGTATCAGGGGGAATTTAATGAAAGCGGTGCAAAGGAGTGTTTATCAGGCACCCTTACGTAACCGCGAATCTAGGGGAAGGAAGCCATGTTGTGTTCAGCTCGTGTGGGCGGCGGGGGAGAGGCGGGGGAGAGAGAGGGGGAAAGAAGGGGGGGGGGGAGGAGGGAGAGTTTAATTAAATTTAAGGGTTTGAGAGATGCAAATAGGCCGTGGTGAAATATGTAAATTATTTTGTTTATTAGAAAGGATCTTAAAATGCTTATTGTAATATCAGACTGGAGAGCGCTGAATACAAATACTTATACATACATACATACATACATACATATAAATATATATATATATATATATATATATATATATATTATATCTATATATCTAATATATAGATATATATATGATATATATATATATATATATATCTCTATATATCAGTAGTATATACATTCACGACTGCATGCATACATTACACACACATACGTATAACATAATATATATACATATATATCTTAATATATATAATATATATATAATTTATATATATATCTATATATATATCTATGGTCTATGTTATATCTTATATGTATAATTATAGATATATATATAGTATATTATAATATATATACATATATATAATAGAAAATATATATATAGAGATATATATCTATATATAGTATATAGATAATGTAGGTTAATATTTATTTAAAGAGAGAGGAGAGAGAAGAGAGAGAGGGAGGCCGAGGAGAGGAGAGAGGAGAGGGAGACAGGGAGGAGGAGAGATGGAAAGACGAGAGAGAGAGAAGAAGAGAGCAGAGAGAGAGAGAGAGAGAAATAGGGATACTGATAAATAAGTGTATAAATAACCGAAAGTGTGTTTACTCGTCTGCACATGCGTACTCCACGTACAGCCATTCGGCGATAAAGAACCAATGAGCAGCCTCTGAAGGGAGAGAGTAAACAAGTACTGCGAAACTGACAGGACGAGAAATCAACATCCTTTCGAAGCCGTTCCGCCGCTCCCGCAGATTGACAGCCTCAATTGCTCAGCGAGAGAAGCAGCCACGCTCGCAATTAACGCTCCCGACGAATGCTCTGCGCCGGCAGCGATTGGCTGGATTCTCCTTCCGTGGTCTCTGTCTAATGTGCCTGTCACTATGTCTATGTATCTGTCTAGAACATTTTCAGTATGTACTGTCGTGGTAGTTGTTTGTTTGTGTGTGTGGTGTGGTGTTGTGTGTTGTGTGTGTGTGTGTTGTGTGTGTGTGTGGGTGATGTGTTGTGTGTAGTGTGGGTTGTTGTTTTGTGTTGTGGTTGTTTGTGTGTGTGGGTGTCGTGTACAATATATATATATATATTATATATTATATATAATATATATATATATATATATAATATAGTAATAATCTATATAATATATATATATATACTATATATCTGGTATATACAATATATATATATAATATATATATATATATATATAATGAATAATAATGAATATAAATAAGGGAAAGAAATAAAGCAAATAAAGAAATGTGTGAAATACATACATACATTATTATATATATATATCTATAATCGATATATATTAGATATAATACACACAAACCACACACAAAAACACACACACACACACACAACACAACACATAACAAACCACACACACAAAACACACACACACACACACACATACCAAACACACACATACACAACACATATGTTTTAATATATTATATATCATATATATAGATAATAATACAGCACTATATATATCTTATATATATATATAATATATACATGTATGTGTGTGTGTACCTACATGTGTGTGTGTGTGAATCACTCGGACGTGTACTTTGTGTATGCTCGAAGGCGCGTCAGGCTTGTGATATGATTGACAGATTGTTCCACCCACCACCGGTACCTGGTGCGGTGCTTCAACATATTTATATATATATATATATATCTATATATATTATAGATATATATATATATATAGTATATATATATAATATATATATCGAAAGGGAGGAGGGAAAATCTTCCAACCGCCCTCTGACCACCGCGATTGGAGGGACGGCCCAACTGAGCTTGCGTGAAAAAAAACTTGTGGAACAGGACATCTAGCTAATATCTATTCTTTTTTTCGAATCTATCTATTAACAGATTTATAGATATATATATATATACTATATATATAATATATATACAGAATCATTATCTATAAATCGATCTATAGATTTACTAGCTATATCTATCTCTATATATATATATAATATATATATGTGTATATATATATATATATTATATAGATTATTATTATATATATATTATATATATATATATATATATATGTGTGTGTGTGTGGTGGTGTGTGTCCCTTTTTTTTGAGTGGGGGGGGGGTTTTTAATATATATATTTATAATTTTTTTTTTTTTTTTGTGTGTGTTGTGGGTGTGTGTGTGTAATATTATATATATATAGTATATATATATATAAGATATATATATATATCTATATATCATAGGTGTGTGTGTGTGTGTGTGTGTGTGTGTGTGGTGTGTGTGTGTGTGTGTGTGTGTGTGTGTGTGTGTGTGTGTGTTTTTTTTTGCGTGTGTGTGCGTTGCGTGTGTGTGTGTGTGTGTGTGTGTGTGTGTGTGTGTGGTGTGTGTGTGTGTGTGTGTGTGTGCGGTGCGTGTGCGTGTGGTTGTGCGTGTGCGTGTGCGTTGTGCGTGTGTGTGTGTGTGTTGTGTTGTGAGTGTGTGTGTGCACGACTTATTTAATTTCATAATATTCTCACAGAGATATACATCTGAGTTAATGTAGATTATGGTAACATCATGTTTATATGATTAATTTTGGCTAATTACCAGTGTTTTTGTACAGTCTAAATAGAAATGTTTGGTTAGCTTCAAATAAATAAGTGTTTTTATCCCGTTATGCATTTTTTGTCATCAGCCCTAAGAAATACAGCGGGGACTCGCAGAAGGGCAAAGTCCTGGAATGTGTCCGTGCACCTCTCTTTCGTATCTATCTATCGTCTATCTAACCCTTTTATCTACCTACTCTCCCTTATCTGCGCTCGCTCTCTTCTCTCTCTCTCTCTCTCTCTCTTCTCTCTCTCTCTCTCTCTCTCTCCTCTCTCTCTATCTCTCTCTCTGTCTATCTATCTATTTCTGTGTGTGTGTGAGAGAAAGATAGAATCGTACCAACAATATTTTCGCTTGGTCCGGCAGCGTCGAGGGGACAAGAGTCATATCGAAGGCACACACTTCTCTCTGTGACAGTAATGGTCGGCATTGCAGGTACCGCTTGAATCGAGGTACTGCTGCAACTTCCCCTGCTGGCGCGTCGGATATACGAGAAAAATATATGGTAACGATTGGTTTGTCTGTCTGGAGTAAGCAGAACGAGTATAAAGGGTGTTAAGACAGTTACAAATAGTAAGAGATAACTTAATTCCATATTGGCGAATCTGGTCAAGTGTTGATATACAAATATGGGATTTGTTTTTGAAAAAGCTTCGTAATAATCAGTTGGTGATTGGCTACTACTGTGATGTACTCCAGTCATAGCCGGTCAAACGTTACCATTACCACTGATTTGAAGGGATAGTCCGTGCTTAATAAGGTCAAAGTCACCTGATAGGTAGGTCACTGTAGGTCACAGCGACGATCACTGTCAAGAGGGAGGTCGCTTATACCACTAAATGATAGGGCACTATGGCAGCCATTCTCAGCAAACAGGTGGACGCTCCTCTAATACGAAACAGAATGTGATACTAACTGAGCGTGACAACTTAGTAAACATAATGACCGACCCGTTACTGTGATATGTAGCACTGAGCAGTTCACACAGAGTGCCAGGCAGTGACAGAGGGTACGATTACCTTTTTGCTGCAGTAGCTTGATAGACGCTGCCTTCAGCCACTGCCAAGTTGGATCTTGGGCATCGAAGCGAATTAATAATTTAGATTGCTTTTCGTTCGTGTGTGTGTGTGTGCGTGTGTGCGTGCGTGTGTGTGTGTGTGGTGTGTGTGTGTGTGTGGTGTGTGTGTGTGTGGTGTGTGTGTGTATACATAAATACATACATAATAGATATATCTATATATAGACTATATATATATTAGATATATATATATATTATATATATTATATACACACACACACAAACACACACAACACACATATATATGAACATTCTCTG
>NC_051386.1:49866570-49881570 GCF_015228065.2 Penaeus monodon | reverse complement strand
ATATATATACAGTTTATATGTGGATATATGTATATATAAGAAGGCATTGATATAACACAATTAGGAATGTGGTTTCAGCCAAGCTCTCCTTAAATAACCAAACCTGATACAAAGGAATGGCCCTTGAGAGTGTTGATTGTTTCACTTCATTCCCATAAGATCAGCTCAGGGCTTGCGTTTCGAAAACTCTACAAGTCATTCAGCATAGTCCATCTCATATGGATCAGATCGTATTCATCTCATGGACAAAAGAAAAATAACGGGAAGTCACAGTCGCCCCAACAAATACTACGGAAGTATAGAGAAGCAGTCTGACAGAAAAAAGGAAAGAAGAAGTAAGACAAAAAGTCAGGTACGACACGTTAAGAATAGAACAAGATATGAAGGAAGACTGCAAAGAGGAAAAGAAAGAAAAGTCAGGTCTCCAAGTTACGATAGCAATTACTTCGATGAAAAAGGATGAGCTTCCGCTGGTATATAAAGCCTCTATGTAGATAGAAGGTAAAGACGCGAATTATGATGTTCATAGTCAGAGAGTATCCTCCTATTTTGTCATGTTACATACCATCAAGAGATGAACAAACTAAATTTGATGATCGAGCAAGCTCTATAGAAAAAGGCACAATCGCAACGCGTAATTATCCGAAGTTAACCGAGTATCAAAAGGGATCACATCGCCCCCTATGATTTAGTTTAATACTGCATTGTAGTTAGAGTTCCACTTACTCAAATGATCATATTTTTAGTATTATACGCTAGAGTATATTTTTTTTTTTATTTTTTATTTTGGAAGGCCGCGAACTTATCAAAATTTTACTTCGGGGATTCTATAACACGATTCAGCTTTTTTTTTTTTTTTTTTTTTGTTTTTGGCTCTACAAGCCATTTAGTTGATCTCTCTATCTTCAGATTGTGACCACAAAAGAACTGTTCTAGAGACGATGTGCATTATATTTCCGTCATGCTGTATAGAATGAATAAAGCTCGTTTTATACTATAATGATATGTTTGAATTCTAGGGTTTTAAAGGGCTACTCAGCCCTCCCATTCACCCTTTAGAAATTGTCCTTAGAAACCTGTGACGCCACCTCATTAGAAAATCCTCCACGCCTTTAGGAATCTCTTACATCATATTGGAAACCCCCCCCCCTCTCAAGATCTAGAAACCTCACACACCACATGCAATAAGAAAACCTCTCACGGCACCCATCGGAAAAACCTCTAAACTCTAGTGGACACCTCTCACAACCATTAGATAACTCGTCACGCCTGTCAAGGTAAATATAATCACGGAACCTCCATTGGAAACCGCTCGTGTCCCCCATTGGAAACCTCTGTCGGACCACATTAGAAAAACCCATTTGAAACCTTCATGCCCCTATTGCGAAACACCTTCTAGATCCCTATTGGAAACTCCTTACGACCAATTCCTTCCCTCTTAGGGCACTTCTGCATAATTTAGAGACGAAAGGATGTAGAGAAATAGATAGAGAAACAGATACCCACCAAAGCATAGAGAGAGAGAGGGGGAGTAGATGTGGGGAGAGAGAGAGAGAGAGAGAGCAGAGAGAGAGACGGTACGAGACGACGAGAGAGAGAGAGCCAATAACACCTGAGAGAGAGCGAAAGAGACGAGAGAAGGAGAGAGAGAGAGAGAGACGCTGAGGACGAGAAGCATAGAGAGCGAGCCTGGGAGGACAGCGAAGAGGCGAGAAGAGAGTATGGATGCGATGAGAGAGAGAGACAGACAGGAAGACAGAGACAGAGAGGAAAAAACAGAAAAAAAAAAAAAACACTTTACATCATGTCCAAAATCGAGTGATCATAAACAAATGTTAATTACAATTGGACATTCGCGTTATCACACCTTCTGAATCAAGTATCGGATATAAGAAAAACTTATTTTACGCTAGAATGGAAACTTCTTATTACGATCGAAGTCACTTGTTATTAATGTAATCAGAAGTCTATTTCTGTTAACTCCATGATCCAAATTCCCTTACTCCTATTGATTTTGTTACGTAACATACAATTGTATTTATTCCATTCGTCATATAACTAATGTCATATGCATTCAGTTTGCCTTCTTTAAATTACATATCTACGTATCGATCATGCAGTCAACCCTCTTGTTCACTGTATATCTTAAGGTCAATTGTCTTTACTTTTTTTCAGCCCTGGTCTATGTTGCAAAATGTCTATTAGTGAGCCGATTGCACGATCCAGTATCTTTTCCTACGTGGTGATTGCTACAGCTGGGCCTCTCTCGCTCGCTGTGTTTTAGTGTTTATGTTTTATATCTCCTTCTTTTTGTATGAGTTTGTTCCCCCTGAATCTGTCAGTCAGTTAATGTCATTGTGTTCGTTGTGTGTGTTTGTGGGGTGGTGTGTTGTTGTGTGTGAGTGTGTGTGGGTAGCGTGTGTGTGTGTGTGTGTATGTATGTGTGTGTGTGTCATCAGTGAGATTTTTTTTTTACAAAAGTGAGTTAGCATTTCGATTATTTTTATTTTCACCAATATGGATTTTTTTTCTGTCAAGTTGCTTACGCTTTTTAATTTGAGACATTTAATCATTACCTTCGTCCAACCACCTTGTTGAGAGAGAGAGAAAAAAAAATCCAAATGTATTTCAGTCCCAGAGACACTGTTATTAAAAGAGACTCAGGTTATTAAATGAACATCATCAATACCGGACAGGTGTGAGAGCTAGACTAAATTGCAAGCAGGTGGGACTGAGCGACCGTGAGGTGATGAGGCCCGAGACTCCGCCATCTTGTGTGAGGTGCGCTGTCCAGGTTGGCGGAGGCTCGTGCGCGGCCCTTGGCACATTCGTGTTATTTCGACATCGGTACACGAACTTATCGATAAAATAGGGATTCTGTTGTTTTATGAATGATATTCTGTGTTATTTATGTATCAGGGGGAATTTAATGAAAGCGGTGCAAAGGAGTGTTTATCAGGCACCCTTACGTAACCGCGAATCTAGGGGAAGGAAGCCATGTTGTGTTCAGCTCGTATGTGGGGTCGGCGGGGGAGAGCGGGGGAGAGGAGGGGGAAAGAAGGGGGGGGGTGGGGGAGGAGAGAAGAGTTTAATTAAATTTAAGGGTTTGAGAGATGCAAATAGGCCGTGGTGAAATATGTAAATTATTTTGTTTATTAGAAAGGATCTTAAAATGCTTATTGTAATATCAGACTGGAGAGCAGCTGAATACAAATACTTATACATACATACATACATACATACATATAATATATATATCGTATATAGACTATATATATATATACTATATATCCTATAGTATATATAATATAGTGAAGATATACTATAGATATATATATATATTATATCAGGATATAATCACGAATGTCCTGCATACATACACACACATAAGTATATACATATATAGATATACCCATATATATATATTATATACATAGTATATATATATATTTAAACTAATATATATATATAGATACTATATATATATATACATATATAATATATATGCATATATATATATAATATTATATATATATTATATATATATATATATATATTATTATAATAAAGAGGATAGAGACAGACGAGACCAGACCGAGAGAACCTAGCGAGAGCCGAGAGAGCGATACTCGATACAAATACGTGTGGAGCATAAATAACCCAGAGATAGCTGGGTCTATATACCTCCGTCTGACACATCGCGTACTCCCACTACAGCCATCGCGATAAAGAACCAATGAGCAGCCGCTGAGGGAGGGCCCACTCTACTGAGAGTAAACAAGTAATGCGAACACTGACAGGTACGATAAGGACTACATTTCAACAACACTTTCGAAGCCGTTCGCCGCTCCCGCAGATGACAGTCATCAAGTGCTCAGCCGAGAGAAGCAGCCACACGCTCGCAATTAAAGCTCCGACGATGCACTCGGAGCACGGCACCCAGCGACTTAGGCTTAGCATTCTACTTCAGTGGTCTCTGTCTATGTGCCTGTCACTAGTAAAGATATGTACTCTGTCTAGAAACATTTTTCAGTATGAGTGTGTGTGTTTTTGTTTGTTTTGTGTGTTGTAGTACGTGTGTGTTTGTGTGAGTCCGGTCGTTCGGTGGTGTATGTCGGGTGCCCGTGTGGTGAATGGTGTGTTGGGGGCTGTGTAGAGTGTGGGTGAATGAGTACGATACGTGTGTGACGGGTGTGTTTACATATAATATTCTATCCTATAATATATATATGAGTATATATATTATATATTATAATAGATATATTATATGGTAATATATATCTATATTTAGTATATATCTATATAGATATATATGTTATGATACACTATATATATATATATATATATATATATATATATATAATGAATAAATAAATGAATAAATAAAGAAATAAAGAAATAAAGAAATGTGTGTATACATACATACATACAATACTATCTCTATATATATAGTTATAATATGATATAATATAATACACACACCACACCACACACACACACAACACAAACACACACACACACACACCCACCACACAAACACCACACTACACACCACCGCACCACACACCACACATACAAGCGACACACACACATACACACACACATATGTAGATATGCATATATATATATTAGGATATAATAGATACCCTACTATAACCCAAAAGATATATAATATCAGCATAATAATATATATCAATAATACATGTATGTGTTGTACATACATGTGTGTGTGGGTGAATCACTAGGGCCGTAGTAATTGGAGCTCGACTAGCCGCGGTCAGGCTCGTATCTGATTGACCCAGCATTTTCACCCAACCCACCGGTACCTGGTGGCGGAGCCTTGCATCTCCAACCTAATATATTATAATATATTTATTATATACTTATATATTATAGATATACATACTATAATATACATATATATAATATACACTATATAAGTATATATCTAAACGGGAGGAGAAAATCTTCCAACGCCTCCTGACCACCGGTATTGGCGACGCCCAAAAGAAGCTTTGTTGTGAAAAAACTGGTGAAAACAGTGACATCAGTTCTACTATGTCTAGCTAATTTTTCTAATTCTATCTATATCCACCCTAGTACTGAACTATCTAATGTAACGATATATATATAAGATATATTGTATATATATATATATAAATCGATATATATAATTGATATAGGTGTACTTATCATCATATATATATATATAATATATTTCAATATATATATATCTATATATAATATAATATACTCATATATAATGTGGGTGGTGATGTGTGTGTGTGTGTGTATATAGTATATATATTATATATATTTATATATATATATATATATTAACTATATATTATGATATATAATATATTATGTGTGGTGCTGTGCTGTGATGGTGTGTGTGTGTGTGTGTGTGTGTGTGGTGTGTGGATAATAATAATATATAGACTTATATATATATATATGATATATTAATATATATATATGTGTGTGTGTGGTGTGTGGTGTGGTGTGTGTTGTGTGTGTGTGTGTGTGTGTGTGTGTGTGTGCGTTGTGTTGTGCGGTGTGCGTGTGTGTGTTGGTGTGTGATAGTCGTGTGTGGTGTGTGTGTGTGAGTGTGCATAGTGATGTGTGTGTGCGTGTGAGTGATGCGATCGTAGGAGGCTACCTGCGTGTCCGAGTGTTGCAGTGGCGTGTGTGTAGGTTGTGTGTGTGTGTGAGTGTTGTGTGTGCCACGATCATATTTCCACCGCATTTCATAATATTCTCACAGAGATATACAATTCCGGAGTTAATGTAGATTATGGTAACATCAGTTTATAAGATTAATTCTGGCTAATTTACCAGTTGTTTTGTACAGTCTAAAATTAGAAATGGTTTGCGAGTCTAGCTTCAAATTAAATAAGTAGTTTTTATCCCGTTAATGCATTTTTTTGCAAATCAGCCCTTAAAGAAAATAAAGGGGATTCGACTCAGAGGCAAGAGTCCTTGAATGTCTAGCTGCACCATCTCTTTGATTCTATCTATCCTGTCTAATTCGAACCCTTTCTATCTACATACTATCCCTTATCTGCCGCTATCTCTCTCCTCTCTCTCTCCTCTCTCTCCTCTACTGCCCCACTTCTCTCTCTCTCTCCTCTCTCTCTCTCTCTCTCTCTTTGTCTATCTATCTATTTCTGTGTGTGTGTGAGAGAAAGATAGAATCGTACCAACAATATTTTCGCTTGGTCCGGCAGCGTCGAGGGGACAAGAGTCATATCGAAGGCACACACTTCTCTCTGTGACAGTAATGGTCGGCATTGCAGGTCCCGCTTGAATCGAGGTACTGCTGCAACTTTTGTGCGCGTCGGATATACGAGAAAAATATATGGTAACGATTGGTTTGTCTGTCTGGAGTAGCAGCACGAGTATAAAGGGTGTTAAGACAGTTACAATGAGTAGAGGATAAGTATAATTACATAACTTTGCTCATCATGGCACGTTGATTATACAACATTATGGAGATTTGTTGTCTGAAAAGCTTTGTAATAAATCAGTTGGTGATTGGCTACTACTGTGATGTACTCCAGTCATAGCCGGTCAAACGTTACCATTACCACTGATTTTGAAGGGAATAGTCCGGCACTTAATAAGGCAACGGTCACCCTCGCTAGGTAGGTTCACTGTAGGTCACAGACGACGACAGCCCACTGGCAAGAGGGAGGTCCGCTTATACCACTAAAATGAGCTCCGATAGGCACTATGGCAGCCATTCTCAGCAAAACAGTGTACCGCTCTCCTCTAATATCGAACAGAAGCGTAGCTCGCAATTAATAACTGTGCAGCGTAAAATTAGTAACATAACTGACAGACCGTCTACTGTGATATGTAGCACTGAGCAGTTCACACAGAGTGCCAGGCAGTGACAGAGGGTACGATTACCTTTTTGCTGCAGTAGCTTGATAGACGCTGCCTTCAGCCACTGCCAAGTTGGATCTTGGGCATCGAAGCGGAATAATAATTAGATTGATTTCGTTCGTGGTGTGTGTGTGGTGTGTGCGTGCGTGTGTGTTGTGTGTGTGTGTGTGTGTGTTGTGTGTGTGTGTGTGGTGTGTGTGTGTGTGTAGACATTACATACATATGATACTGTATATATATATAGATATATATACCTATATATATTTACTTATATATATATCTTATTATCATATATATATATACACACACACACACACACACACACACACCTATATTAATTTCACATTCTCTTTTCATTTCGCCCTTCTTTTGTTTCTCTTCAAAGAAGTTATGAATGGTCATTGTCCGTACTTCTTTTGTGTTTATTTACGCTAGGTTTTCGTGGTGTATTTCCCTCCATTTCTCCACTCTTTTATTTTTTGTTTCCACATTTCTGATTAACCTTTTCCTCGGTATTCTTTGCTTTCATCTTTCTCTATTTCATTTTACGTCTTGTTTATCAGTGTGTTTACTGGTGTTGTTGTTGCTGTTAGTTATCAGTTTTAATCGTATAGTTTCCTTCCAAATGGCATTAATTCCCTCATTTTCGACTTTCCACATTTGTAGCAATGTATATTTTACTTCTTTCGTTGTTAATCAGTATCGTTCTGAATTCAAAATTCTGCCGACAGCTGAAATGGTTGTGTGAAATGCAGCTTGTTTTTTCTCATGCAGTTAACAATTATTGGATTCATTTTGTGTTCTAAATTCACGGATTTCCACTTTTGTTTTGCAACATGCTTTTGGTTTTATTCTAAATCAGCCAAGCAGAATTTTTATCGTAAATACACACACACACACACACACACACACAACACCAACCCAAAAAAAACCCCCCCCCCAACCTCACACACACACACGCACACACACACACATCACACCAAACACACACACACAAACCAACACCATACACCCACTACACACACACGCACAGCTTATAGACTTAATATATATATATATATATGGGCGTGGGTGTGGTGTGTTGTGTGTGTGTGTGTGTGTGTGTGTTTGTGTGGGGGTGTGTGTGTGGGGTGGTGTGTGTGTGTGTTCGTTGTGTGTAGATGATTGGTGTGTGGTGGTGTTGTGTTGTGCTCTTTGTTTGTGTGTAGTGTGTGTGTGTGCTGTGGTGTGGTGTGTGTCTACGATAAAAATTCTGCTTGGCTGATTTAGAATAAAACCAAAAGCATGTTGCAAAACAAACAAAAGTGGAAATCCGTGAATTTAGGAAACAAAATGAAATAACACTTGTTAATGCATGAGAAAAAAAACAAAGGCTGCATTTCACGAACCATTTTCAGCGTCGGCAGAATTTTGAAATTCAGAACATACTGATTAACAACGAAAGAAGGAAAAATATACAATTGCGACAAATGTGGGAAAGTCGAAAATGAGGGAATTAATGCGATTTGAAGGAAACATAAAACGAAGTAAAACTGGATAACAACAGCAACAACAACAACAAGTAAACACACTGAGAAACAAGACGAGAAAATTGAAATAGAAGAAAGAAGGAAAGACAAGAGAAGTAACCGAGGAAAAGGTTAATCAGAAATGTGGAAACAAAAAATAAAAGAGTGGAGAAAGGGAAAGGGAATAAACAGAAAACAGCAGCGTAAATGAAACACAAAAGAAGTACAGACAAAATGCATACAATAAAAACTTCTGTGAGAGAAAACACAAAAGAAGGGCCGAAATGAAAAGAGAATCGTGAAATACATATAGGTGTGTGGGTGTGTGTGGTGTGGTGTATATATATATCAATATATATATTATCTATATCTATATATATATATATAATATATATATATATTATATATATGTATGTATGCTGTATACCACACAACACACACACACACACACACACACACACACACACACACACACACACACACACACGCACGCACACACGCACACACACACACACGAACGAAAAGCAATCTAAATTATTAATTCGCTTCGATGCCCAAGATCCAACTTGGCAGTGGCTGAAGGCGCGTCATTAAGCTACTGCAGCAAAAGGGTAATCGTACCCTCTGTCATCTAGCTTTGGACACTTGTTCTGTGAACTGCTCAGTGCTACATATCACAGTAGACGGTCTGTCAGTTATGTTACTAATTGTCACGCTGACAGTTATTAATGCACATTCTGTTTCGATATTAAGGAGAGCGTCACTGTTTGCTGAGAATGGCTGCCATAGTGCCCTATCATTTAGTGGTAATAATTAGACCTACTCTTGACAGTGATCGTCGCTGTGACCTACAGTGACCTACCTATCAGGTGACTTTGACCTTATTAAGCACGGACTATCCCTTCAAATCAGTGGTAATGGTAACGTTTGACCGGCTATGACTGGAGTACATCACAGTAGTAGCCAATCACCAACTGATTATTACGAAGCTTTTTCAAAAACAAATCTCCATAATTTGTATAATCAAACGTGACCAGGATGAGCAAATATGGAATTAACTTATCTCTTACTATTGTAACTGTCTTAACACCCTTTATACTCGTGCTGCTACTCCAGACAGACAAACCAATCGTTACCATATATTTTTCTCGTATATCCGACGCGCACAAAAGTTGCAGCAGTACCTCGATTCAAGCGGGACCTGCAATGCCGACCATTACTGTCACAGAGAGAAGTGTGTGCCTTCGATATGACTCTTGTCCCCTCGACGCTGCCGGACCAAGCGAAAATATTGTTGGTACGATTCTATCTTTCTCTCACACACACACAGAAATAGATAGATAGACAAAAGAGAGCCAGAGAGCAGTCGTAGGAAGAGAGACAGAGAGAGAGGAGAGAGAGAGCGCCGAGAGGTAGAGAGACGAGAGAGAGAGACTGATGCGAGAGAGGATGAGGCAGATAAAGGATGATAGGTGTAGATAAAGGGTTAGATAGACAGATAGATAGATACGAAGAGAGAGGTGCAGCTAGACATTCAAGGACTTTGCCTCTGAGAGGTCCCCCTGTATTTCTTAGGGCTGATGACAAAAAATGCATAACGGGATAAAAACACTTATTTATTTGAAGCTAACCAAACATTTCTATTTAGACTGTACAAAAACACTGGTAATTAGCCAAAATTAATCATATAAACATGATGTTACCCATAACGACATTAACTCAGATGTAGATCTCTGTGAGAATATTAGAAATCCTAAATAAGTCGGAACACACACACTCACACACACAACGACACACACACAAACGCACAACGCCAGCACCACGCACACCACAACGCACACGCAACGCACACACCCCACACACACACACACACACCACACACACTACACACACACAGCTACACACTACCACACACACACACACACACACACACAGACACACACACACACACACCACCAATACACACATATGATATATATAATATATATAGTATATAAAATCCTAGGATATAGATATTAGATATAGATAAGATATAACACACAAACACACACACACACACCACTACACACACACACACACCACCATTAGATAGTTAGATTATATAATATTAGAGATATATATAATATAGACACTATAGAGATATATAGAGAGATGAATAGAGAATATATATATAATAGATACAATATATAGCTGATATATATATGAGTATATAGATACACACACACCACCCACACACACACACACACACTATAATAACTTATAATAGATATATATATATCATTATTAATCGATAACTATATATACTTTAAATATATATATAAATACAACATATATATATATACTATATATAGATTATATAGAGAATATATATATATTCTATCATATTGTATAATACATTACTATAGAATAGATGGACTGTATATATAAACTGACTATATATATATATGATATACCTATAATAGTATATGTATATAGGTTAGATAGATAGATATAGAACAAAAAAAAAAATGTTGAGCTAGATAGTAGATAGATGTCACTGTTTCCACAAGTTTTTCACCAAGCTTCATTTGGGCGTCTCCAATAGCGGTGGTTTCAGAGGGCGTGGGAAGATTTTGCTCTCCCGTTTATATCATATATATATATAGATATAATAATATACTATATAGATATATATTACATATTAATTAAGATATATAGATATATATAATAGATGAGGTTGAATGCACCGCCACCATGGTACCGGTGTGTGGGGGGAAAATCTGGGGTCAACAGATCACGAGCCTGGACGCGCCTGCCGAGCTACACCAATCCTACGTCCTAGTGATTTCACAACACACACACATAACTGTATGTTAACACACACATACACTGTATTATATATATAGATATATATAATCACAAGTAGCAAAACTATATAATATAGAGATATATATATCTATATATATATAAGATAACATATGTGGTGTGTGTATGTGTGGGTTGTGTGTATGTGTGGGTATGTGTGTGTGTGTTGTGTGTGTGTGTGTGTGTGTGTGTGTGTGTGTGTGTGTGTGGGTGCTGTGTGTGTGTGTGTGTATAGATATATATATATATATATATATATATATATATATATATAATGTATGTATGTAATGTTACACACATTGTCTTTATTTCTTTTTTTATTTCTTTATTATTCATTTATTTATTTCATTATATATATATATATTATATATATTAGTAGAGATAATAGGGAATATATATATATATATATATATATATATATATATCTATCAGTACTATATAGTATACAAATAATATATACTATATATAATATATATATAGCATTATATAATAATATAATCATATATATATATATATGTACACACTACAACCTCACACAACACACACACACACCACACACACATAACACACCACACACCCACCACACCACCACACACACACACACACACACACACACCCACACACAAACAAAACAAACACACACACATACATACTGAAAATGTTCTAGACAGATACATAGACATAGTGACAGGCACATTAGACAGAGACCACGGAAGAGAATCCAGCCAAGTCGCTGCCGGCGCAGAGACATCGTCGGGAAGCGTTAATTGCGAAGCGTGGTGCTTCTCTCGCTGAGCATGAGGCTGTCAATCTGCTGGGAGGGCGGACACGGCTTCGAAAGGATTGTGATTTTCTCGTCCTGTCAGTTTCGCCAGCATACTTGTTTACTCTCTCCCTCAGAGGCTGCTCATGGGTTCTTATCGCCGAATGGATTGTACGTGGGGAGTAGGGTGGGGGGGGGGACGCATGTCAGACGAGTAAAAACACAACTTTCGGTATTATACACTTATTTATCAGTATCCCTATTTCTCTCTCTCTCTCTCTCTCTCTCTCTCTCTCTCTTCTCTCTCTCTCTCTTCTCTCTCTCTCTCACTCTTTAATAAATATATATATATATATATCTATATATATATATATACATATACTTCCTTATATATATATATAATATATTGTAATATTATAATCTTTATATATAATATATAAGTATATATAACCATATATATATATATACATATATACATATATATACATAATATATTATATATATATTAATATATATATATATATATATCTATAATATAATGTATATATATTATGATATACGTATTTTGGTGATGTGTTGTGTAGGCATGCATTCGTGAAGGATATTACTGATATATTATATATATATATAGTATATATAATATATATGAAGATATAGTTATATATATAGATATATAGATATATATATATATAATACTATATATATATATAATTTATATTCGTATGTATGTATGTATGTAGTCTAAGTATTGTATCAGCTGCTCTCCAGTCTGATATACAATAAAGCATTTGAAGGAGATCCTTTCTAATAACAAAATAATTTACATATTTCACCCGGGCCTATTTGCATCTTCCAAAACCCTTAAATTAATTAAAAACTCTCCCCTCCCCCCCCCACCCAACACCCCACTTTCTTTAACTCCATCCCTCTCTCACCCCCGCCCTCCCCCGCCGCCCAACGCAGCGAACACAAACATGGCTTCCTCCCACTAGATTCGCGGATTATCAGTATATAGGGCGGCCTCTCTGAAAACACTCCACTTCGCCACCGCTTTCATTAAATTCCCCCTGATACATAAATAACACAGAATATCATTCATAAAACAACAGAATCCCTATTTTATCGATAAGTTCGTGTACCGATGTCGAAATAACAGACGAATGTGCCAAGGGCGCGCACGAGCCTCCGCCACGTGGTTCTGGACAGCGCACCTCACAAAAGATGGCGGCAGTCTCGGGCCTCACCTGACACTCGCTCCGTCAACCTGGCTGGGCAATTTAGTGCTAGCTCTCACACCTCGTCGGTTATTTGTGATGTTCATTTAATAACCTGAGTCTCTTTTAATAACAGTGTCTCTGGGACTGAAATACATTTGGATTTTTTTTTCTCTCTCTCTCAACAAGGTGGTTGGACGAAGGTAATGATTAAATGTATCAAATTAAAAAGCGAAGAAACTTGAACAGAAAAAAAAATCCATATTGGTGAAAATAAAAATAATGAAATGCCGTAACCACTTTGTAAAAAAAATCTCACTGATTGAACACACACAACACAGACATCCACACACACACACACACACACCACACCACACACACACACACACACACACACACACACACACACAATGAACAGACTGACAGACAGTCAGACAAACTCAGACAAAGAAAGAGATATAAAACATAAACACATAAACACAGCGAGCGAGAGAAGCCCAGCCTGTAGGCCAAATCACCACGTAGGAAGAGATACTGATCGTGCAATCGGCTCACTAAGAGAACAATTTGCAACGATAGACAGGGCATGAAAAAAGGAAAGACAAATTGACCTTAAGATATACAGTGAAAAAGAGGGTTGACTGCATGATCGATACGTAGATATGTAAATTTAAGAAGGCAAACTGAATGTCATACTGAACATCGTTATATGGACGAATGGAATAAATACAATTGTATGTTACGTAACAAAATCAATAGGAGTAAGGGAATTTGGATCATGGAGTTAACAGGAAATAAGACTTCTGATTAAATTAAACAAGTAGACTTCAGAATCGTATAGAAGTTTCATTCTAGGCGTAAAATGAAGTTTTCTTATATCCGATACTTGATTCAGAAGGTGATAACCAATGTCCAATTGAATAAATTACATGTGATAAGATCACTCGATTTTGGACATGATGTAAAGTGTTCTCTTTTTTATGTTTCTCTCTGTTCCTGTCTGTCTGCTGTCTCTCTATCTCTCTCTCTTCTCTCTTCTCTCTCTCGCTCTCTCTCTCTCCCTCCTCTCTCTCTCTCTCTCTCTCTTCTCTCTCTCTCTCTCTCTCTCTCCCTCTCCTCTCTCTCATCTCTCTCTCCTCTCCCACATCTACTCCACCTCTTCTCTCTCTATGCGTGGGTGGGATTGTTTTCTCTAGCTATTTATTCTACATCCTTTCGTCTCCTAAAATTATGCAGAAGAAGTGACGAAGAAGGGAAGGAATTTGGTCGTTAAGGAGTTCCAATAGGATATACAAGTTTCCAATAGGGCATGCGGGTTGCCTTCCAAAATGGGTTCAATCGTGGTCGACAGAGGTTTCCCAGGGGGACACGAGCGGTTTACAATTGGGGAGGTCGTGATATATTTACTTGAAGGCGGTGAGAGGTTTCTAATGGGGTGAGAGGTTCCAATAGAGGCTTAAGAGGGTTTCCGATGGGTGCAGTGAGAGGTTTTCTTATGGCTGTGTGTGTGAGGTTTCTAGACTTGAGAGTGTCAAATGAGTAAGAGATGCTTCCAAAGGGTGGAGGATTTTCTAATGAGGGCGTCCAGAGGTTTTCCTAGGAAATTCTAAAGGGTGAATGGGCAGAGGGCGTGAGTAGCCCCATTTAAAACTAGAATTCAAAATATCATTATAGTATAAAGAGATTATTAAGTTACAGCATCGGACGGAAATAAAATGCCTCGTCCATCTAGAAAGTTTCTTGTGTCACAACATGAAGATAAGAGAGAATCACAAACTAT
>NC_051386.1:49841803-49854303 GCF_015228065.2 Penaeus monodon | reverse complement strand
GAAAACAAACAAACAAAACTGAGTTATCTCATACAATCCTGCTCTCATCTCGCATTCTTACGAAAATCCAGGGCAGAGATTCGCCAGAATAGAGGCGCATGGTAGCTGTGACCCATAGAGAGGTTGAGCACCAAGGTTGATTTATAACTTACCGTCACCTGCCTCTGCTAGCGCCGAGGGTGAGGCAGCTTTTGGGACGATCCGGAGTTCAGTTTAAAGGAACAAGCGCGTTTCATCTGCATTTTTCAAAAACAGGTACGGTAGGTTGTGATTTTCTTATTTTTTTTCGTTTTTTTCCCGTGACTTTGTAAAAAAAAAATAATAATAATATAAATAATAATAAATAAATAAAAAAAAAATAATAAATAATAATAATAATTAACAATAATAATAAATAATAATAAACAATAATAATAATAATATAGATCATAATCATAATAACAATAAATTAATATAATCACTAAGAATCCTAATAATAAATAACCATAATAATAATATAATAATAATAATAATAATAATAATATATAACAATAATAATAACAATATAATAATACTAATATAGATTAGATAGATAATATAGATATAGGTATATATAAAGGCCTCAGATCAATTATTTGTGATCGAATTACTGAACGCAATGCGCAACCCCTTAAATTTAATTTTTTTTAGACTGCCACGATGGCCCAGTGGTTAGATCACTGGCTCCGAACCTCGTGGTTCCCGAGTTCGCTTCCCGCCGCGCAGCCCTAAAAGTGTTTGCGTTCCGACTGCTGGCTCGAGCCAAAAATACATATTGCCTTGAGAAGTCAAACGCAGGCGTCCGTAGGGAAGTTACCGCGTGGCACCAACCGCGGTCGATTTAGGAAGGGCATCGAATCAGGGCAAGGGTGCACTGCCATAGTAAAACCTCTCAGTGATGAATTGAAAGATGCTGCGGTGGAATGGATTGCTGGTGAATATAGGATAATAATAATAATAATAATAATAACATATATATGTATACCTATATAAAAGAGAGAAAGAAGAGAAAATTATATTATTATATGATATATAAGATAATATATAGATATATAATATATATATTATATATATATATATATAAGAATCTGAATTGTTTTTCGGGTCTATTTATCTATTTTCATAGAATCTGTTGTTCTACGTTGGTTTTATCTCTTCCATATTTTTATTTACTACCTACTATTTCATTTTATTTGTTTTGTTTATTTTAACTGAAATACATGGAGGATACAGTAATGAGAAAACCGAATTTTTTGGGATACTGCTGAGACGGGGGTGACGGGATCAATTTAATGCATGGATGGATTGTGATGAATGAATGGGTGGTTGATGGTTGGGTGGATGGTAAATGGATGGATGGATTGGTGGATTGGTGGATGGATGGATGGATGGATAGATTGATGAATTGTGAATAGACTGATAGATTATGAATGATTGTGTGTGTTTCTGCCCCTCCTCTCTTCCTCTCTCTCCCTTCATTATTCATCTATATCATTTTTTTTCGTTTAGGATTCGGTTACATCAATATCTCTGCACGCACATATATCAAATCCTATAGCAAGATTACGCCACCGACTCAGCCAGCACGCCACCTATCTAATCGTATTGCCTTTTACACTGTATGGATAATGTATATGGGTGCAATACGCTGATAAGACAAACGATAAAGTAATAAAAAAGAAACTCTAGTAAAAAACTGAGAATCTCTTAGGATAAGAAACACATATTACAACAGAGAAGAGAGAGCAAAAAATGGCATTTTATGCAATATATAAGGACTTCAAAAACAAAATTTGTTTGAAGATGCGTAAGCGTAGTGGTTAGAGCATCGACTTGGGTGTGGCTGCAATCTGAGTTCGAGTGTTCGATGTCACTGCTATTGCCGTTTTTCCCCTGGGCAAGAACTTTACTTCAATTGCCCGACTTGTATGTGTAATTGTTTGTTCCTTGTCTCGTTTTGTAGTATGTTTAATTGTTCGTAATATATTTAATTGTTTCGTAATAATGGGTGTTATTTGTAATATATGTATGTTCATCATATGTATCAGTTGTAATATTTGTAATTTGTTCATAATTATGTATCATTTGTAATATTGTAATTGTTCATAATATGTACCATTTGTATATATTTAATTGTTCATAATATGTATCATTTTGTAATATTTGTAATTGTTCATAAATATGTATCATTTGTAATAATGTAATTGTTCGTATAAAGACTGATATACAACCGTTGTTGCTGATTGATACGATGACGACCCAAAACGCGACCTCTGGATGCGGCACAATGGACACTCAAACAAGAATTACTCAGCGAAAAAAAACAAAAAAAAAAAAAAAAAAAAAAAAAAAAAAAAACAAGGCGACTACCTGGACGACGGCACATGGACACTCACCAAGAATGACTCAGCGAAAAAAAAAAAAAAAAAAAAAAAAAAAGGGACTACCACTGGACGCCGGCACAATGGCACTCAAACAAGAATGACTCAGCGAAAAAAAAAAAAAACAGGCGACTACACTGGACCGCGGCACAATGGACTCAAACAAGAAGACTCAGTAAAAAAAAAAAAAAAAAAAAAAAACAATGCGACTACACTGGACGACGGCACAATGGACACACACAAGAAGACTCAGCGAAAAAAAAAACAAGAAAAAAAAAGAAAAAAAAAACAGGGATACATGGACGGACGGCACAATGGTACACTCAAAAAGAATGACTCAGCCTCCCGCACAAAAAAAAAAAAAAAAAAAAAAAAAACAAGGCGATACACTGGACGACGGCACAAATGGGAATTCAAACAAGCATGACTCATGCGAAAAAAAAACACAAAAAAAAAACAAGGCAGACTACACTGGACGACGGCACAATGGACACACACAAGAATGACTCAGCGAAAAAAAAAAAAAAAAAAAAAAAAAAAAACAAGGCGGACAACTGGACGACGGCACAATGGACACACCAAGGAATGAATAGCGGAAAAAAAAAAAAAAAAACAGAAAAAAAAAAACAGGCGAACTACACTGGACGACGCACAATGGGACACACACAGAATGACTCAGCGAAAAAAAAGAAAAAAAGAAAGGCGACTACACTGGACGACGGCACAATGGACACCAAACAAGAATGATCAGCGGAAAAAAAAAAAAAAAAACAAGGCGACTACACGGGACGACGGAACAATGGACACTCAAACAAGAATGACTCAGCGAAAAAAAAATACTTGCAATTGTACGAGACCAGAGGAAACCTATTAGGACTTAGAGACAGTTAACAGTTGTTGTCAATGCCACCTGCTGTGTTTGGCGGTCACGAGGTGTCCTCCACGGAGACAACGTCCCCCACTCGAGGTCAGAGGTCAACTCGGGTCGGCAGCTATTGGCAGTGGGGGCCGGCAGCAGCGGCTTGATACAATCGGTCGGCTGGCCCACTCGTAGCTGTTTTGCCTTTTTATATTGTTGTTATTATTCAAAAGTATGTATCATTATTTTTGTGCTTATTTAATTATGATCGTTATCATTTATTATCATATTATCATTATCATTATTATTATTATTAGAGATATTATTATTATCATATTATTATTATTAGTTATGTACATATTATCATATTATTATTATTATATTATCCGTATCATCATTAATGGGTTTAATTGATATTATTATTATCATTGTCATTAATCGTTACATTATTTTTATTCTCATTTATTGTTATTTTGTTATTGTTGTTGTTTACTATTAATACAATACATTGTTAAATATAACTGTCAATTTCATTTATACTCTATTGTCGTATTATATTATGTTGGTGTGATTGTGTTTTATATTATTATTATTATTTCTATGATATGATTATATTATCATTATTATCATTATTATTTAGTATTATCATTATTATTTATTATCATTATTATTATTATTATTTGTCATATTATCATGATCGTTATTGTTGTTTATTTATCATTATCGTTAATTATCATAATATTAATGAATATTAATTTTTTATATATAACGTTATTATCATTACTGTTACTTTATTATCATTACTTTTATTACTAATCACTTAAGTGATTTTTCTTTTTCCCGTCATTTATCATTATAAGTATCCATTTTATTATCATACTCATTATCCTTTCATATTCCTATCTTATTTTTTATTGTTATTTTTAGTTTAATGATTATCTTTATCATTATTTTTATTAGTATTATTACTTTTTTGTAAATATTATTATATTTTATTATTATTATTATTAATTATTATTATTATTTCAGTATTATTGCTGAAGGAGATCAGGAACAAAGCGTTTCTTCTGAGAACCTCCGTAATTTTTGGGACACGTAAGTGCGAATGGAAGAGCTAGAACATCTTTAGCATGACAAGCGAGATCGATGGAACCGAAGCAGGGGAGACGAAGACTAACCTACACAGCAAAGCATAAAGGTAGATGGACGGTGTAACGGGACGCGAACTTTTGAAGACCAAAAAAGACAGAAAGAGGGGAAAATCCATGATCGCCAACGGCTTGTGGACAGGGGCACTGCGAATTATATTATTATTATTTTATTGTTATTTTGTATATTACAGTTTTGTTATGTTATATTAGTATTATTGTGATTATTTTATGACTTAATCTTATAAAAAGTTGCCTTAGATCTGCTAAATAAAATCAAACACCGAGTAAAACCACAACTCATATCATCCAGCCAAAAACAATCACACACACAAAGAAAAACACTTCAGAGTGATAATGCTCTTCTGAGAATAGTGCTTTGCTGGTAAGACTATTTTTTGGACTTCTGCTAATTTGGATTTCCTGTATTGGTCAAGGAAATTTAACCGTACCTTTCTTTATAAGGCCAAGACGCTCCAATAACAACAGGCAAGAGTTTTGGCTTTTAAATGCCACATCTTTTCCACTCTATTCCAGGTCTTTATCCTTTGCAACTTCTCGACATTTTGTTAGGGACATTGCTGTCTGAATGGATGCTCATATTATAACAGGCAA
Source organism: Penaeus monodon (assembly GCF_015228065.2). Taxonomy (NCBI): domain Eukaryota; kingdom Metazoa; phylum Arthropoda; class Malacostraca; order Decapoda; family Penaeidae; genus Penaeus; species Penaeus monodon. The sequence continues at coordinate 49,849,282 of NC_051386.1, read as the reverse complement.
GTGTTGTTTATTTTTTCCTTGATGACGATATCTGGACGATTTGCACTTATATCGATATGATCTGTGTGAATTGGAAAGTTCACAAGATTGTAGACCTTTGCCTTCAGTAACTGGCCGGATGGTGTTTGTACCATTTATCCTGTGTTCCGATTAGAAAAGGTTTGCAGATCTTCAGTGCAGGTACTGCCCATCTGTCGTGTTCGATTGGAACATTCGGTGTTAATATTGAGCAACCAGCTACAAGGTGATCAAATGTCTCAACCTTGTCTACCCCAAAAACCTTACACTTGGGTCCAGTGCCATGTGCAAGATAGTTTCTGGGAAACAACGTATTGATCTTGGGCTGCAAGAATAAAACCCTTGTTTCCCTTAAGTCCAGAGCTTCTAAGCCACTGATGGTCGCAGTTTCATTCATCGTGTGTTGCTTTCGAACTGCAAACTGTACGTTGGAGAGGCTTTTTATGCCACCTAGATCAAGTTTTTTCTTGTCCGAGCTTCTTTGCTTTTTGTTTTTATGTTTAGCAGAACAAGTTGGCAACATACGTTCAATGTTTTCGCTCTCAATACCTAATTCTGAGAAAATTGATTTGATTACTTTACTATTGAGTGAACTTTTTAGAGTTTTAATGTAATAATGGAAGATCCAATCGTGGTTAGATCTAAGTATTGCAATGGAACCAATCGTTTGTTGTTGTGTACTACGATAATTCCAACTGCATTCATCAGCACATAGTGCGGCGGGCGATGCGTGGAGTGCATGAATGCATCCACGCATCGCATGTGGCGATTGGGTGTGGTGTTTTTTAATTGCCAGTAGTATCACTGAACTACAACAACTACTAGATAAAGATTAGAGAGCAAGCGAAAAGGCTGGTTGGCGTTCTTAATGCCAAGAAAGAAAACAAGTATGAAGATCAAAAATAACTGGCATATGAACCAATGATGACATGTTAGCAATCAATGGAATAGAGTGGAATTATTAGTGGGAAAAGAGTTTCACTATCTTGGAGCTGTTTTTAATAATTACATATGATGATTCACCGGAGATAAAAAGAAAATTTACCATTGCCAAAAACGCCACAGTTCTCGCAATAAACATTGGAAAGACCGAAGCATTAATTATGGACAAAGCTGAGTTATTGAACTCATGAGTATTTCCAAATTGCATCATAAGGGTTTGGAGGTTGGCGTGCTTGAAGAAGAAGACAAGAAAAAGATCAATATGTTTTGAAATCGTATCACAGACGAGTACTAAGTATTACTGGACAGAGAAGAAAAACGAATGATGAAGTGCTGCGAAAAATAAATTGTAAGACCGGCTGTTGACATCTTGAACAAAAGAAATAAAGTTTATGGTCTGTGATGAGAGTAAAGTAATGAGAAAAACTTGCTGACAGGGATGGGGTGATAGGAAACAGAGGAAAGGCAAACGAAGACAAGACTGTGCGACAACATCAAAGATATTGCGGGTTGTCGATGGAAAGAAAAGCGCAAAGATCGAGTTGATTGCGAAAGGATTTGTAAGAGAGGCCACGGCGCTCAAACATGAGCCATACCGTTATATGATGGAACGATGTTGCATGTCAATTGCTTTCCTAAATGTGTAGTCAATTGTTTGAGTTCACGAAGTTCAGTCGATCAGTTTTAAAACTATATGTAACCACGGTATTGCAAGATGTGTTGATTGTTGTTAGTTTGTTCTTGAGTTTTCATTCTGTTGTCAGGATTGACTTACTTTCGGATGCATTCGTACGTATTTTTTCTTCATCTAGATGTGTATCCATTTCCTTCGTTTATTCATAGATCTTATAGGTTTCTTACTGATCTAATTCTTATATACGGTATAAATACTTAATTTATATTGCAGACGTCATAGTTTTCCTGTCTTAAAGGTGCTTTGGCACACTTATGAGACCAAAACTTCATACCTATGTCATCACTGAAATATTTTACAGTTTTCAGCAACCTTTCCAAGCATCATCTTCTGAGCGTAAAGTTTTCAAGTCTCCATTGAGAAATAAATGATGATCTTCTTGTCCATGATCTTATATCCATACCCTGTGTGTAAAAGCTGGGACAAGTGGGAAGTGCCCATACAAGATTTTAAAAGAAGGGAAAAAAGAGTCGCCTGAAGATTCCGATCTGATTCGCATGTTGTTTGAAATAAGAGTACGTTTACTGTGTTGGAGAGTAAAGATCTATCTCCCATAATGTCATGCTGCTCGAAGAAAGTTGATAAGCCAGAGAGACTTTGAGAATTCTAAGGATTCAAAGATCCAAGGGTGTGGGACACTGTCAAAGGCTTTTTATAGTCGATCAAGCAGTACTTAGATGTCTGTGTTTTAGATGAGCATTTTCGAGATAATTTTATTTTTGAGCAGTTGATCTTCTAGTCCGTAGATCCTCTGCAACATCCTTTTTGTTCGTTGGGAAAAATATTTTGTTCTTCCATGTGTCTGTAGGTTCTTTCAGTTAAGATTGAAGTTTATTATTATTATTATTATTATTATTATTATTATTATTATTATTATTTACCATTATTATTATTATTATTATTATTATCATTATTATTATTATTATTATTATTATTACCATTATTATTATTATTATTATTATTATTATCATTATTATTATTATTATATTATTATTATTATTATTATTATTATTATTATTATTTTATTATTATTATTATTATTATTATTATTGTTGTTGTTGTTGTTGTTATTATTATTATCATAACCATTATTATTATCTTTGTTATTATGATCATTCTTTTATTATCATAACTATAATCATCATTATATATATATACATATATACAAATATATATATATATATTTTTATATATATATATATATATATATATATATATATATATTTATTTATTTATTTATATATATTTCAATAAATAAGGGTATGCTCATGCTTGGGGAAAGCCGTGGACCTCTCCACCATCCTTCGCCACTAAACTCGATCTTACGCTTTTCTTTCCACTTATACCATCGACAGCCCGCAAATATCTTGATATTGTTCGCTCAGTTTTTGTCTTTGGTTTGCCTCTTCCTCTGTTTCCTATCCCATCCCTGTCAGCAAGTTTTTCTCAATATTCTTACTTCTCATTACATGACCAATAATTTTAAATTTCCTTTTGTTAAAGTGTCCAAAAGTCGGTCTTTACAATTTATTTTTCTCAGCACTTCATCTTCGTCTTCTTCTCTGTCCACTAATACGCAGTACTCGTCTGTAACACCACATTTCAAAACTATTGATCTTTTTTCTTGTCTATCTACTTCAACACCCACACTCAGACCATATGATGCAATTGGAAAACTAATGAGTTCAATAACCTCAGTTTTGTCCGTAAGGTAATGCTTCGGTCTTTCCAGATGTTATTGAGAGAAACTGTGGCGTTTTTTGGGGCAAGGGTAATTCTTCTTTTTATCTCCGTGAATCATCATATGTATTATTAAAACAGCTCCAAGATAAGTGAACTCTTTCACATTTTTCCACAATCATTCCATTGATTGTAACATGTTCATCATTGTTCATTTGCCGGTTTCTTTGAATCTTCATGATCTTATTTTTTCTTGGCATTAAGAAATAAGCCACCTTTTCGCTTGCTTCTCTAACTTTATCTAGTAGTTGTTGTAGTTCAGTGATACTGCTGGCAATCAAAACTTATCATCGGCGTACCTCAATTTGATATTTTGTATCCTCCCAAACCACAGTTCCTTCAAATTCTCTAGAGCACCTCTCATAATTGTTTCAGAAAATATATTAAAGGGGTGCGGAGACAGAATGCAACCCTGTCGTACTCCTTGTTTGACTTCGAACCATTCTGTTAACCCATAAGTGGTTCTTACAGCTGCTTGTTGTTGTCATAAAGGCTTTTATTAATTGGATGATGTGTTTTGGAAACTTCATATCTACATGTTATTCCAGAGGATTCGTGATCAACAGTATAAAAAGCTTTCACATAATCGATGAAACACAGGTATAGGTCTTTTTGATGTTCTCTGTTTTTTCTCTATGATAAATTTTTTAATTTAGAATCTGGTTTCTGGTACCTTTTCCAGGGCGAAAACCTCTTTTTTCGTCTGCAATTTCTCTCTTACTTCAACTTCATTCTTTCGCAATAATTTTCAAAAAATTTTTTGCTGCTGTGACTTATTAAGGCAATTGTCCTATTATTGTTGCTTGGAGGGGCGTCACCTTTTTTTGGGTAGGGGAGAAAAGACTGATTTTACCCAGTCTTCTGGCCATTTTCTTTCATTCCATTTTTTTTGTACAGAGTTTTTAGAAGAGATTCAACACTTTCGCCAGCATTCTTAATTAGTTCTGCTGTTATTTCTCTATTCCGGGGCTCTTGTTATTCTTTACTTCTTTTATGGCTTTATAACTTCGTCCAGCATGGCGGTGGTTCATCCTCGCTGCCCATTGAGTCTAATTAATGTTGTTGTTAGATTTTTATTCTTTTTGTATAAGTTGGAACAATATTGATTCCATCTATCTTTGACTTCTTTTCCATCACATAAACCAGTCCTCTTCATTTTGATAGTGTCCATTGTAGGTTTAAATTTTCGTGTGATGTTTCGTACTCCTTGGTAGAGTTCTTTAGTTGTCTTATTGATAAAACGTTTTTCAATTCTCTGGCAAGGGTTCTTTAAATTTTTTCCTTATCTTGTCGCAAAAATTTCTTTGAATTTTTGTATTTTTTTTTTTTGTAATTACTTTTTAAACTGGATTATTGATACAATTTTATTTTAGGAATATTCTTGTTTTCAATTTCACTAGTGTTTTTTCAGATACCCCGGGGAATTTGTCTTTTTCTTTTTGGCGATAGTTTCTTAAGCAGTGCTCAGCAAGAGTTCTTTTCCTTTTTCCCACAACTCTTTGGTGTTTTAATCATCTTCACATTGATTGAGTATTTCAAATTTGTTTGACACTGCAATTCTGTAATTGTTTTTCAAGAGTTTTGTAGTCGAGCTTTAGAGGTGGTGTTGGACGCTCCATCTTTTTGAGTCTTATTTTAAAGTCGAGTTAGTATTGTTGGGCACTGTTGCAGTCGGCACCAGTCTTGTTTTCGAATTTTTTATGCAACTCTTCCATTTTTGGGTTTAGCACAATGTAGTTTAATTTGGTTGCGTGTTCTTTTGTCTGGGGAAAACCACGTGTACAAGTGTCTTGGGTGGGGTTGGACAATGTATTGGCTATAAAAAATTATTTTTTACTACAGAATTCAATAAATCTTTACCTCTTTCATTTATATCTCCAAGGCCGAATTTTCCCCCAGGTGTCATTTTTTAGATTATTTTTTCCTACTTTGGCGTTGAGGTCTCCCATGATTATTTTTTACATCTCTGTTAGGGATTGTGTCTAAAGTATCTTGAGAGAGTTATAAAAAAATTCCATTTCTTCATCACTTGCAATATTGGTTGGTGCGTAGCATTTTATGATACTAATATTATGAGGTTTTGCTTGTATTCTGACTTTTAAAATGCGATCATTTATTGGGCTGTACCCAATTAGTGCATTTGCAGTTTTTTTCGTGAGAATCATAGCAACTCCGTGACTATAATTTCCTTCTTCTTTTCCAGAAAAAGAACTGTCTTGTTTTTTTTTAGTTTTGAAACTTCCATTACTTTTCCAATTGGTCTCACTGATTCCTATTATTTGAATGTTGTATCTATCCATTTCGTTCCAGACAGTATGTTATTTACCCATCTCTTTCATTTTCCTTACGTTCCACGTTCCGATTTTAATGGTTTTCTTAAATTTGGACCTGTTTTTTTTTATCTTCTTTGTCTTCCAGATGCATATTTAACATTGTCAGCCTGGTTGCCCACTAACTAACGCGCCCCTTGATAACCCACGCGACGGGCGATGTGGTATGAATTATCGTTTCTGTATTTAATCATTGGTGTAGAAAGGGTTTTTCAGGGGAAAAAAAAAGTTGAGTGGAAACCCCCAGGCTCCTTCTCAACTCGCAGTCTCCACTATTAGGAGGAACTATCTCTGCCGCTTTAAAAACATTACACTGTAATACGCCGACATATTATTTGGTGAAAACCCGTAATCAGTAAAAACTGAAGGTGTTTTTCACCAATATCCACTGCCCTGCCTGCCGACAGTTTTTACCGCAACCCTGGTATAAGGAGCTAATAGGGTGCTATCCTTGTTCAAGGGAACCCCAGGGTGCAGTTTTTTTGTCTTAAACCCCGGACATATATATATATATATATATATATATATAATATATTAATATATATATAATATATTAAAATATATATATTAAAATATATATATAATTTTTTTTTTTTTTTTTTTTTTTTTTTTTAAGTGCCCTGTCCGTAAGGACATTGGCGATCTGGATTTCCATGATTTTCTTGGGATTTAGAGCGGTGGCTTGCCCACCAGCGGCTAGGCGGCATCGAGTTTTAATTCTTCTGTTAGTATTATTATTGTCATTATTATATTACATTATATCCCCTTATCATCCTCATCTTATTATCATTATTATCATTTTTAAAAATTGTGGTTATTATATATAATATTGTTATTATTAAACAATGTTATTACTGTATTCATACTGTCCCAAAATTATTATTGACATTATTATTATTATTAAATTATTATTATTATTATTATTATTATTTTATTATTTTATTTATTATTATTATTATTGATATCTTATTATTATTATTTTTTTTTTTTTTTAAATCTGCTAAATTAAAATCAAACACCGAGTCACTAGAGGGAAAAGAGAGAGCAGAGAGAGTAGGAGAAAGAAGAGAGAGAGGGGAGAGAGTGAGAGAGAGAGAGAGAGAGAGAGAGACAGATAGAGAATACCCCAAAAGAGAGAAAGAAGAGAGAGAGAGAGATAGAGAGAGAGATAAAGAGAGAGAAAAAAAGACAGAAAGAAGAGAGAGAGAGAGAGGGGAGGGAGAGGAGAGAGAGAGAAAGAGAGAGAGAAGAAAACACGGGTTTGCGCGCCCCGCGCGTTTGTGTGTTGGTTGTGTGTGTGTGTGTGGGTGTGTGTGCGTGCGTGCGTGCGTGCGTGCGTGCGTGTGTGTGTTTTATGTGTGTGTGCGTGCGTGCGTGTGTGTGTGTGTGTGTGTGTGTGTGTGTGTGTGCGTGCGTGCGTGCATGCGTGTGTGTTGTCGGCGGTGTGTTGTGTGTGTGTGCGTGCGTGGTGTGTGTGTGCGTGCTTGGTGTGTGTGTGCGTGCGTGGTGTGTGCGTTGCGTCGTGCGTGCGTGTGCATGCGTGTGTGCGTGCGTGCGTGCGTGTTGTGTGTGCGTGCGTGTTGTGGTGCGTGCGTGCGTGCGGTTGTGCGTGCGTTGTGTGGTGCCGTGGGGGGGGTGCGTGGGGTGTGTGTGTGTGGGCGTGCGTGTGGGTGTGTGTGTGTGTGCGGCGTTTGTTGTGTGTGTGTGTGTGGTGCGTGCGTTGTGTGTGTGTTGTGTGGGGTGTGCGTGCGTGCG
>NC_051386.1:49834450-49836950 GCF_015228065.2 Penaeus monodon | reverse complement strand
TGCTTAGATAAGGGTCAGGACACAAGGCTTGTCTCCCTGGATTTCAGTGCAGCTTATGACACTTATTCACAAGGGTTTGACTTTTAAGGTGCAATCTGTTGGTATTGGTGGTCCAGTTTTCAGCATTTTAACTAAAATTCTATCTGGTAAACATCAGGGTGTTCATGTTGATATTAGTTTTAGCTCGTATCTGTGTATGTCTTCTGGGGTAGTGTTCTTGGCCCTTTGCTCTTCATTTCATATACAAGCGATATATGGCCCGGCATTACTAACATCTTGGCACATGCTGATGATACTTCTCTCTCCGGGCAAATAGTAACGGGCAGCCTCACTGATGATAATTCAACCCTGCAAAGTCCAAGGAAATTATTGTGAGTCGGTCTAGAACGCAGTTGCTTCAACATCCAAGGCTGCTAATTAATGGAGTCTTAATCACTTCAGTGGATAATCTGAACCCTTCATACAAAGCTTACATTTGAATTGCAGATTAGGAATATGGCCCGGGCAGTTTCATTTAAGTTAGGCGTTATTCGCAAGTGCAAAAGATTTATGAAGATGGCAACATTACTCGTAGATGCTGCTTTTCTTTCATTCTGCCTCATTTTGGGATTCTTTTCCTGTGGGTTATCTGCTGCAGATACAAACTTGAGATTATAACCGATAATTCACATCCCCGCTGATTTAACCTGCACGAGGTACTAATTCTGTAACCTTCCGTTCAATGACAGGTGTTGCAAGTGTATCGTCTACATCTCAGTTTTCTAGATGCTTTCTTACTGCTTTTTGTAGGCTCAGGAATAGATTGCCTTCGGAGATTGTAACTTCTCCGGCTCTTAAAACAGTTTAAAAGATCAGCTAATATGTTTTTGCTACATAAAAAGCTGGTGATCTTTTATCTTCTCTCTCCTTCTTAGCTGTGTCTGAGTGGTACTTTGGTGGTATCATTCTCGATTTTTTAGGAGTGGCTCTTCATATGATTTACCATAATAATAATACTCTAAGTGATCGTAGTATAATATATTATATATGTATATATATATATATATATATATATATATATATATATATATATATATATATGTGTGTGTGTGTGTGTGTGTGTACACACACACACACACACACACATATATATATATATATATATATATAATTATATTATATATATATATATATATATATATATATATATATACATACATATATAATATATTATACTACGATCACTTAGAGTATTATTATTATGGTAAATCATATGAAGAGCCACTCCTAAAAAATCGAGAATGATACCACCAAAGTACCACTCAGACACAGCTAAGAAGGAGAGAGAAGATAAAAGATCACCAGCTTTTTATGTAGCAAAAACATATTAGCTGATCTTTTAAACTGTTTTAAGAGCCGGAGAAGTTACAATCTCCGAAGGCAATCTATTCCTGAGCCTACAAAAAGCAGTAAGAAAGCATCTAGAAAACTGAGATGTAGACGATACACTTGCAACACCTGTCATTGAACGGAAGGTTACAGAATTAGTACCTCGTGCAGGTTGAATCAGCGGGGATGTGAATTATCGGTTATAATCTCAAGTTTGTATCTGCAGCAGATAACCACACAGGAAAAGAATCCCCAAAATGAGGCAGAATGAAAGAAAAGCAGCATCTACGAGTAATGTTGCCATCTTCATAAATCTTGCACTTGCGAATAACGCCTAACTTAAATGAAACTGCCCGGGCCATATTCCTAATCTGCAATTCAAATGTAAGCTTTGTATGAAGGGTTCAGATTATCCACTGAAGTGATTAAGACTCCATTAATTAGCAGCCTTGGATGTTGAAGCAACTGCGTTCTAGACCGACTCACAATAATTTCCTTGGACTTTGCAGGGTTGAATTATCATCAGTGAGGCTGCCCGTTACTATTTGCCCGGAGAGAGAAGTATCATCAGCATGTGCCAAGATGTTAGTAATGCCGGGCCATATATCGCTTGTATATGAAATGAAGAGCAAAGGGCCAAGAACACTACCCCAGAAGACATACACAGATACGAGCTAAAACTAATATCAACATGAACACCCTGATGTTTACCAGATAGAATTTTAGTTAAAATGCTGAAAACTGGACCACCAATACCAACAGATTGCACCTTAAAAGTCAAACCCTTGTGAATAAGTGTCATAAGCTGCACTGAAATCCAGGGAGACAAGCCTTGTGTCCTGACCCTTATCTAAGCAGACTGCAATACATGCATCAACAAAAGCAATGCACCATTGCAACCGATTCCCCGTCTAAAACCAGACAGAGTCTCTGGAGGAAAAGACGTATGACCGGCAAACGTTCAAAATCCTTGAATAAAATTGGTGCAATTGAAATGGGCCTATAGTCAATAAGTGAAGACTGTAATGGGAGGCTTAGAATAGGGCGAACATTACCAAAACGCCAACACTCTGAAAATGACCCTTGACGAACTAAAAGGCGTAAGATTACAGCTAATTTAGGGGCCATTTAG
>NC_051386.1:49824450-49826950 GCF_015228065.2 Penaeus monodon | reverse complement strand
ATTTTTCAAAATTTCTCGCCACTTTATTTCATTTTATTTTTTCTATTTATTGATTAATTAAGTAAATGAATAAGAAAACAAATATAGGAGTATATGAAAACAGGCACAGGAACTTTTATTATAGAAAACCCAAAATAAGAATTGAATTTGAACCGGGAAAGCAGCAAGATTGGGGAAAACCAAACAAAAATAAAAATGAAACAAACCCAAAAGAAAATGACAAAATCAAAAACCCAATCCGTTTTTTCCCCTTTTAGAGAAAGGAGGGGGGGGGGGGAGGGGCCGGGGCTTAAAAGGGGCAGGGGGGAGGAGTTCCCCCAAACACCGTGTTTCTCCCCTTTTTTAAAAGGGTTGGAGTTTTTTCTATTTCCTCTGAATTTAAGAATGATAGGTAAAAAGATAGAAGATAAATAAAATAGATGATAATAGATAGATAATAGAAGAATAGAGAGGCGAGACAAACAAAGAAAAATAAGACATAGATTTGACAGACCGATAAAAAGAGAAGAGAGAGAAAGGGTTTTTTTACCCTTTTTGGGACTCCCCTCATGTATTAAACACGGTTTAAAAGGGAAACCCCCCAAAAATTGAAACTTTGGTCCATCTATCGCCTCCGTAAGACACTTTGAAAATTTTCCGCCATTACAACGAAAAAAGGCCCTAAACCCGAAGTGCGCATCCGGGTAAATTGCCTTTAAAATTTTTGTTACGAATTCCCAAATACGTTGGGGTCGGCCGGCCCAAGGGAAAACCTTTTTTTTTTTTTTTTTCTACTTTCATTTTACCAGGGGTTTTCAAAAATTTTCTAAACACCCATTTTGCGTTTTCCTTTTTTTTTCCCGGGGCCCCCCTTCGTTGATACAGGGAAAACGTGGGCCGTCACCTGACCCCCCAACCCATAAAAAAGCTAAATTGTCCCCGAGGGTTATACCTCTGGCGTAACCCGGGAAAAACAGGGCGAAAGCGCATACACACAGGCACACTCAAAGCAAAACCCTTACAACACATAAACACATTTTGGGAAAGCACACACACCCCGCTACGGGTACACATGAAGCAATATATTATATATATATTTAAAATATATATATAATATATATATATATATATTATATTTTAAAATTTTAATATATATATTATATAATATATATACACACACAAACACACGCAAAAAACACCCCAACACCCACACCCACCACCACACACAAAACAACACACACAACACACACACCCCAAACAAACCCTAATATATATATTTTATATATTATATATATAATATAATATTTTTATATATAATATTTATTATATTTTATATTACTTGGTATTATATATATTATATTATTATATATATATTTTATTATATCTCATATTACCTATATATATAGATAAATATTTTATATATTAATATAATTTATTAATATAATTATAATATAAAATACAAATAAAAAACGGGGGGTGACTTTTCCTACGACACCCCGCGTTTGATTTTTCAAGGGGGTATACCGTTTTTAAAAATATATATTTTATATATTTTAAAATTATTTATATATATATTATTATAATAATTTTAAAATATATATATAGGGATATTTTATATATATTATATATATATATTATATATATATATTTTCTATGGGGATATGTTTGGGTATTTATGTTTTTTTGTGTTGAGAGAGAAATTTGTTGTATTACGTATAAAACGCAGTCCAAAAACACACGACTTCAAACATTCAAGTTTGCTACGGTTTTCGGTTTTGTAAAGTTTCTGTTTTTGACTGCTCGGATGTAAGTGCTGAAATTTACATATCATCTCTTTACGTCTCTCTCTGTCTCCTTCTCTCTCTGTCTATCTATCTGTCTATCTATTTCTTCCCCCTTCTCTCCTCTCTCATCCCTTTTTTTCTCTCTCTCTCTCTCTCTCTCCTCTCTCTCTCTCTCTCTATCTATCTATCTATATCTCTATCTCTATCTCTTTCTCTCCCTTTACTCTGCAAAATGTATCTCTCTCTCTCACTCTCTTTCCCCCTCTCTTTTTCCCCCCTCTCCCCTCTCTCTCCCTCCTCTTTTTCTCTCTCTCTTCTCTTCTCCTCCCTCTTCTCTCCCTCTTCTCCTCTCCTCTCTTCTCTCTCTCGCTCTCTGCTCCTTTGCTCTCTCGCTCTCTCCCTCCTTTCCCCCCTCTCTTTCTCTCTCTCTCTCTCTCTCCTCTCTCTCTCTCCCTCCTTCCCCTCTCTTTCTTCTCTCTCCCCCCTCCCTTTTCCCTTTTCTCTCTCTCTCCCTTCTCTCCTCCTCTCCTCTCTCTCTCTCCTCTCTCTCTCTCTCTGCACTATGGGTTTTGTCCCAAGAAGGAAGGCTAAGACTTTGCAAAAAACGCTTTTATGCACTTGCCCAAAATCCCTTCTGGTTGAAAAAAAAACGAAGGAAAGGAAGAACAAATTGTCAGGGTTTAAGCTATTTCTTCTTGGCGAGAGAGAGGAGAGCGGGGGGAGAAAAAAATAAAAAA
>NC_051386.1:49811983-49814483 GCF_015228065.2 Penaeus monodon | reverse complement strand
GTGTGTGTGTGTGTGTGTGTGTGTGTGTGGGGTGTGTTTTGTGTGTGTGTGTGTGTGTGTGTGTGTATGTGTGTGTGTGTGTGTTGTGTGTGTGTGTGTGTGTGTGTGTGTGTCTGTGTGGTGTGTGTGTGTGCACACGCGCGCGTGTGTGTGGACATCATAAACATACACACATACATACATACATACAGCATGCATAAACACACACCCCACACCACACACACAAATAGAATTTAGACTTTTTGTTCTTGAGAACCTACTACAAGCAAATTTCAAAAACATAATTATGGTGTTTACCGTATTAGAAAATAGTAATGATTATGGTAATAATAATGACAATAATTAGAAAATAATAATAATCATTATTACAACAATAACAACAAACGCATAACAACAAACAACAACAAAACAAAAACACAACAACAAAAATAATAATAATAATAATATAATAATAATAATAATAAAATAATAATAATAATAATAATAATAAAAATAATAATAAAAAATAACAATGATAATAATAATAAACTGATGATTATGACGAATATATAAATAATGTTTTATTTGTGGTTGTTCTGCATATTTTGCATGTTTTTGTTGATGTTCCATTGCCTCAAACTTCAAACACCCTAGGTCGCTGGTTTTTGATTTTAATTAGCAGATCTAAGGAAAATTTTTATAAAAAAATATATATATATATAAAACAACAACAATAACAATAATAACAATAATGATAAAAAAAATAATGATAACGATAATGACAAGATAATAATATCAATTAAACCCATTAATTTATGATAATGATAATAATAATAATGATAATGATAATAATAATAATAAAAAAAAAAAAATGATAATAATAACAATAATAAAAATAATAATGATAATGATAATAATAATAATGAAAATTATAATAATCATAATTATAATAATCACAATAAAATAATGATGATATACTTTTGAATAATAACAATAACAATAAAAAAAGCAAAACAGCTACCGAGTGGGCCAGCCAGACCGATTTTATCAAACCCTGTGGCCTGCTGCTCCGCCTCTCTGCATAGCTGCCGACCCGAGTTGACCTCTGCCTCGAGTGGGGGACGTTATCTCCGTGGAGAACCTCGTGAAACCCCCAAACACGAGCAGGTGCATGAAAACCTGTTAACTTTTCCCTAAGTCAAATAAGGTTTCCTCTGGTCTCGATCAATTGCAAGTATTTATTTTTATTTTTATTTTTATTATTATTATTATTTTCTTTTTATTATTATTTTTTTTTTTTGTGCTGTCATCGTGCTGAGTCATTCTTCTTCTTTGAGTGTCCATTGAGCCGTCGTCCAGGCTAGTCGTCTTAGGGTCGTCATCGTGTGTATCATTCTTTGAGTGTCCATTGAGCCGTCGTCCAGGGTCGTCGTCTTAGGGTCGTCATCGTATATCAGTCGTTTTTGGGATAATCCATCATCATTACACATTACACATATTACAAATGACACATATTACGAACAATTACATATATTACAAATGACACATATTACGAACAATTACATATATTACAAATGACACATATTACGAACAATTACATATACTACAAATGACACATATTACAAACAATTACACATACAAGTCAGGCAATTGAAGTAAAACTTCTTGCCCAAGGAAACACTGCACCAGCCGTGACTCAAACTCTCGAACTCATATTGCAGCCACATCTAAGTCCGATGCTCTAATCACTACACTACCGCATCTTCAAGATACTATGTTTTTGGAAGTCCTTATATATTGCATAATTGCCATCTTTGCTCTCCTCTGTTGTAATATGTGTTTTTATCCTAAGAATTATCTATTTCTTATTATAGTTCTTATTTATTCTGTATCTGTTTGTCTTTATCAGCGTATTGCTCCATTCATACATTTATCCATTCACAGTGTAAAGGCAATACGATTCAGATCAGGCACAAGGTGGGCGTGCGGGGCTGCAGTCGGTGGGTATATATTGCTATAGGATTTGTATATGTGCGTGCAGAGATATTGATGTAACCGACTCCTTAAACGAAAAAATAATGTATATAGATGCATAATGAAAGAGAGAGAGAGGGAGAGGCAGAAACACACACAGAAATCATTCATCCATCTATCCGTCTATTCACCATTTTATCCATCTATCCATCCATCCATCCACCAACCCACCCATCCATCCATCCATCAACCCATCCACCCATCCATCAACCCACCCGTTCATTCATCCACAATCCATCCATGCATTTAATTGTATCCCGTCACCCCCGTCTCAGCAGATTCCAAAAATTCGGTTTCTCACTTATGGTATCCTCCAGTATTTCAGTTAAAATAAACAAACAAACAAACATGAAATAGATAGGTAAATAAATAAAAGATATATGAAGAGATAAAACAACTAGAACAATAGATTCTATGAAAATAGATAAATAGAAGAAACAACTCAGATTCCTTTATATATATATATATATTTTATATATAAAATATA
>NC_051386.1:49794483-49799483 GCF_015228065.2 Penaeus monodon | reverse complement strand
TGTGTGTTTGTGTGTTTTTGTGTGTGTGTGTGTGTTGTGTTTGTGTGTGTGTGTGTGTGTGTGTGTGTTTTTTGCGTGTGTGTTATGTTAAATATATATTCATCTATATATATTTATATATTTAATATATATATATTTATATATATATCTTATAAAATATATGTTTAATTATATAGATATATTTTATGTATATTATATATTTTATATATATATATATATATATAATCTATATATATATATATATTTATATATTTATTTTAAAGTCTTCATGTGTATGTGTTTTCGGGTGGTGTGCGTTACATTTTGGTTTAGTGTGTTTAATGTTAGGCTTTTTGGGGGGGGGAGGTTGCTGTGTGTCTGTGCTTCGCCCGGGTTTCTTCTGTTTAGGGGCAGAGGCTACTAGCTCGTGACAATTTAGCTGTTATCGTTGGGCTGTCAGGTGACGGTCCACGTATTCTGTATAAAACGAACGGCAGGTCCAGGAAAAGAAAAGAAAAGTAAAATTGTGTTCTTATAATCTTGTACTCTGGTAAATTGAAGTAGAAAAAAAAGAAAAAAAGGTTTCTTGGGTCCGGCCGATCCAATCGTACTTGGTAATTCGTAACATCAAATTTTAAGGCTAATTACCCGGGGCAAAAAATGCGCATTTCTGTTTAGGGTCGCTTGTTTTGTTTGTAAGGCGGAAGTTTCAATTTTGGTCTTACGGATGGCAAAAATAAAAGGCCCGCAGCTTCAGTTGGGCGGTTTCTTTACAGTGTTTAAATACTACGAGTGATAAAAAGATAAAACCTATTCTCTCTCCCCTCTCTGTTACCCTGTCTGCTATTTTATGTCTATATTTTTCTGGCT
The DNA here is from genome assembly GCF_015228065.2 of Penaeus monodon. Lineage (NCBI taxonomy): Eukaryota > Metazoa > Arthropoda > Malacostraca > Decapoda > Penaeidae > Penaeus > Penaeus monodon. The sequence continues at coordinate 49,798,634 of NC_051386.1, read as the reverse complement.
GATTGTCTCCCTCTTTATCTATCTGATCCTATTTAATCTCTCTACTGTCTACCAGTCAATCTCTTAAATTCAGAGGAAATAGCAAAACTCCAATCATTTAACAAGGAAAAACCGTGCTTATGATTTCCCTTTCCCCTGTCCCCATCTTGCTCCCCCTCCCCCCTCCCCCTCCTCTCTGAATGACAAAAGTATCGTGTTTATGTGCCCCTTTCATTTTGTTTTTTCATCTTTATATTGTTTGGTTTTCTTTCTGCTTGCTTCAGGTTCGTTAAATTCTTTTTTTGGGTTTTCAATATAAAATTCCTTGCCTGTTTTCATTCTCCTATTTTTTGTTTTCTTATTCATTTATTTAAATTTAATCATAATGAAAATAAAATGAATAAAGGGGGCGAAAAAATTGCATATTCTGATTTTTTTTAATGCATGTTAATTTTATGGAAACAAAAGAAATGAAAATATCTAGATTTTATAAACTCGAGGACGAAAATAGTAACGATTTGGGTACCGGGAGCTTAAATCCTTTCCAGTCAGGGAACAGTCTTTGCTTCGAAACAGCGGGCAGTTGTGTGGAAATCGTTGATATTAGGTTTATAATGGGGAAAAATATGGCTGTTCTAAAAATAATAAAAACAAATAAAAAGTATAATAAAAAACATATATAAAATAAATAATATAGAGAGATAGACAGTAAGTAGATATATAAAAGGCTTAGATATTATTTGTATCGAATTACTGAACCCAATGCAAACAACCCTTAAATTTAATCTTTTTAAAAACTGCCACTTTTTGGCCCATTGGTTAGAGCCTGGACTCCGGACCCTCGTGGTCCCGATTTCAATCCCGTCGCGGGCAGTCCTAAAAATGTTTGCGTTCTGATTGCTGGCTCGAGCCCGAGAAAATGACATATTGCCTTGAGGAGTCAAAGGCAGGTGTCGTAGGGGAAGTTACCACCGTGGCATAAACCGCGGTCGATTAGGAAGGGCATCGAATCAGGCAAGGGTGGCACTGCCATATAACCTCTCAGTGATGAATTGAAAGAGGCTGCAGTGGAATGGATGGCTGGTGATATAATAATAATAATAATAATAACAATAAAATATATATATGTATATATATATATATATATATTATATATATATTTTATATATAATATAATATATATATTTTATAAGGAGAGAAAAAGAGAAAATGTTTATATATCTATCTATCTATCTATCTATCTATCTATATATATATATATATATATATATATATATATATATATATATATATATATATATATATATATATATAAAGGAATCTGAGTTGTTTCGTCTATTTATCTATTTTCATAGAATCTATTGTTCTAGTTGTTTTATCTCTTCATATATCTTTTATTTATTTACCTATCTATTTCATGTTTGTTTGTTTGTTTATTTTAACTGAAATACTGGAGGATACCATAAGTGAGAAACCGAATTTTTGGAATCTGCTGAGACGGGGGTGACGGGATACAATTAAATGCATGGATGGATTGCGGATGAATGAATGGGTGGGTTGATGGATGGATGGATGGGTGGGTTGGTGGATGGATGGATGGATAGATGGATAAAATGGTGAATAGACGGATAGATGGATGAATGATTTCTGTGTGTGTTTCTGCCTCTCCCTCTCTCTCTCTTTCATTATGCATCTATATACATTATTTTTTCGTTTAAGGAGTCAGTTACATCAATATCTCTGCACACACATATACAAATCCTATAGCAATATATACCCACCGACTGCAGCCCCGCACGCCCACCTTGTGCCTGATCTGAATCGTATTGCCTTTACACTGTGAATGGATAAATGTATGAATGGAGCAATACGCTGATAAAGACAAACAGATAAAGAATAAATAAGAACTATAATAAAAAATAGATAATTCTTAGGATAAAAACACATATTACAACAGAGGAGAGCAAAGATGGCAATTATGCAATATATAAAGACTTCCAAAAACAAATTATCTTGAAAATGCGGTAGGGTAATGGTTAGAGCATCGGACTTGGGTGTGGCTGCAATCTGAGTTCGAGCGATCGTGTCACGGTTGGTGCAGTGTTTTCTTGGGCAAGAAGCTTTACTTCAATTGCCTGATTTGTATGTCTAAATGTTTGTAATATGTTACATTTGTAGTATATGTGATTGTTCGTTATAAGTGTCATTTGTAATATATGTAATTGTTCGTTATATGTGTCATTTGTAATATATGTAATTGTTCGTAATATGTGTCATTTGTAATATATGTAATTGTTCGTAATATGTGTCATTTGTAATATGTGTAATTGTTCGTAATATGTATCATTTGTAATATGTGTAATGTGTAATGATGATGGATTATCCCAAAAACGACTGATATACGATGACGACCCTAAGACGACGACTCTGGACGACGGCTCAATGGACACTCAAAGAATGATACGCACGATGACGACCCCAAGACGACTAGCCTGGACGACGGCTCAATGGCCTCAAAGAATGATACCACGATGACGACCCTAAGACGACGACCCTGGACGACGGCTCAATGGACACTCAAAGAAGAAGAATGACTCAGCACGATGACAGCACAAAAAAAGAAAATAATAATAATAATAAAAAGAAAATAATAATAATAATAAAAAGAAATACTTGCAAAAAAAATCGAGACCAGAGGAAACCTTCTTTGGCTTAGGGAAAAGTTAACAGGTGTTTCATGCACCTGCTCGTTGTTTGGCGGTTCCACGAGTGTTCTCCACGGAGATAACGTCCCCCCCCTCGAGGTCAGAGGTCAACTCGTATATATATGTATATATATATATATATATATATATATATATATATATATATATAAATATATATATATGTATATATATATAAATTTTATATATGTAAAATTAAATATATATATACATATATTATTTTTATATTATATATATATATATAAATACTATATACATATATACATATACCCTATATAAAAATACCTATATATAAAATAATATATTATTTTAATAATATATATATATATATAATACACGCATATATATTATATATATATATATATATATATATATATTAATATATATAAAATATATTATACACACAAAACACACACACAACACACACACACACACACACACACCACACACACACACACACCTTCATATGTATATGTATAATATATATATTATATATATATATATATATAAATTTTTATATTATATATATATATATATATTTTATATATATAATTATACATATACATATGAGGTGTGTGGGTGTGTGTGGTGGTGGGTGTGTGTGTGTGTGTGTGTGTGTGTGTTGTGGGGTGTGTGTGTGTTTTGGTGGGTGTGTGTGTGGTTGTGTATTTTTATATATATATAGTTTTATAATATATATATTATTAATATTATATATAATATGTTTTAATATAAAATTATTTTATATTTATAAAATATATATTATAATATATATATGTATTATGTGTGTGTGTGTGTGTGTGTGTGTGTGTGCTGTGTATGTATTTAAATTGTTATATGTATATTATATATTACTATATATATATATATATATATATATTCTTTTTATATATTTATCTATCTATCTATATAAATATGTATATATATGAATGTATATGTGTGTCACCCCACACACACACAACACCACACCACACACACACACATATATATATATAATATTATATAAAATATTATATATATACATATATATAATATATATATATATATATATATATATATATATATATATTTATTATGAATGTATGTGTATATATATATATATATATATATATAATATTTTATATATATTATATAAAATATATATAATTTATATAATTAGAATGTATGGTATATATATATATATATTAAAATTTTATATATTATATGTATATCTATAAATTTTAAAATATTTATATTTTATATATTATATAAAATATATATATATATATAATTTCTATTTTATAAATATTATATATATATATATATATAAAATCATATTATATTTATATTATATAAAATATATATATAAATTTTATATTTTATATATAATATATATAATAATTTACATAAATAATATATGGTTTTATATATAATATTATATATTATATATATAATATATATATATATATA